>NC_087441.1:53035453-53212953 GCF_036321535.1 Camelus dromedarius | reverse complement strand
GCTCAGAGATGAAAAAAATGAGAATAAGATAAATCCAATAAAGAAGAGCTGAGAGAGCAAAGGACAGAGTGAGAGAGATGGCAGAAAACGGTACTAGAGAAAAGCACACTTCCCTTTTATTCGACACCTACTTGATAGGTGAGGGCCAAGTGTCAATGTTCTAGGTGCTGCGAGAATATATCAGTGAACAAATGAGACAAAATTCTTATTCTTATGAAGCTTATATTCCATTCTCTGTCGATAAGTGGCACATCAAAGCTTATGTCCTTTTATCTGTCAATAAGTGAAGTATGAAGTACTTTCTTACCTTCTAACATCTTTTAGGTGTTTCAGTTTAAAGACTAATGATTATTTTAGATATTTAATTTTGTTTATTACTCATCATTAAAAATCCTTGATATCACTTTATTTTTCTTATTTAATGATCATTAATATATTTTTTCCTATATTATATCTTACTGGTTTGGCTTGTATTTCCCATCTCTAAATTTCTAAGAGAAAATTTTAGCCACCAATAATATACCAAACATGAGTTTATATGCTATCAAATAAAATGTTACACCATAATTAATTTTATAATGCATTATTTTGCAGAAAATATGAAAAGAAACATTAATTATTTTCATATTAATCCATAATATAAAATGAGGACTTCATTGTCAGAAATCTGAAGCAATACTTTAATAGATAGTATGTTACACTCATTAACATTCTTTTTCTAATGTTAACCTCTATAATATGCAAGATTTAAAAAAAGAACTAGGCTAGGAACTGTGAAAGTGACTGAAAATGGGGTAGTGTTAAAAACTGGCTAATCTTCAAAAGTATGGAGGTTTCCATTTGCTTATATTTGCACATAAGCCAAAAAACAAAAAACAAACAAACAAACAAAAAACCAAAAAAAAAAAACCCTACACTGCAGAAGAAGAGATGTAGGGGAGAATTTCCACAGTGGATATTATTGATTCCAATAATTAGTTGTTATAGGAGAGTATGGGAATCCCATTTTTGTAACAAAAAAGTTAACTAATACTAAATTGCCTAAAAGTAAATCTATATCCCAGAAAGCGAAAAACAATTGAGGCAATACAAGCTATAAGTTATAGAATAATCAAACAGGATCAAATTATTTGGTTTTGGGAGTAAGTGATGAAACAAAGTATGAAAAAAAGTTAAAAATGATAATTTGAAGTTTTAGAAGAAAAATATGACAACAATAAAGGATTTTTTTTTTCCCATAGAATGCTGATGTTTTGATTTTTTGCTTTCTAACCAGAGATAGGGTAGATGAACAGGAGAGAACAAGAGTATGAAAAGGAAAGCAAGAGAACTTATATTGCAATATTATTAACATTTAGAATAATAAAGTTGTAATGAGTCATACCTTTATAGACCTTTTAAACAGAATAGATAATCCTCTAACTGCCATGGTTTAGGGGAATGTCCTGCTAAAGGAACAGAGCTAGATCAGAATACCTATGAAATCCATAAAAGCAACGCTAAATTTTCCAATTCACTGACTACTATAAATTAATGATAAAGTACACTTTTACCTTGGTAAGACTAGATACTTACATTAATTAATAACCTACTAGTATTGGGACACTTCCAGGGCAGTAAATAAAAGTTATCCTTTAGTGGCAGCATTATGGGAACGTTATCAATATTAAAGTTTGTTTTTAACATCTGTGCTGGTGGGGAAGATAAATGTAGATGGACCTTTTAAAATCAAAACATGCTAATGTTTTTATTTGTACAAAGTTGGTCAGTACAGAGAGGATGGTGTTTCTGTCTTCTTATAGTCAGTCTTATGCCAGATATTTAATAGGATAAGTGCAAACATTAATTTGTATATAATTTCAATAATTAGAATTCAATTGAAGAACCCTTGCTATTTGGCTTAGCTTTTTGAAGTGGATGTGATTATGACCTGAAAGGCAGATTAATAGCAGGATTATGGTCTTATAGATCATACAATTCATTATGTTCTCACTAATCAATATCTGGCATCAGATACTACAACTTCACTGTATATGTTTCATTCATTTAGATGGGCGGATCTATATTTTTGTTACTTTACTGTGCTGCATACATCATGAGCAAAAGGCCTTTTTGAGATCTTTAAAGCTATTAGGTTTCTTACTACTTTACAACTCAAGGATTCAGTATTTGAAAGTTTAGTCTAAGTCAATAACTTTTAGTCCTAAAGTACATAATTCAAAAGATCATTAGAAATGATGTTTTCTTATATTCAGCTACTTTTTTCAATCTTTAATTTTCTCAGTCTCTTTTCAAGAAAAAAAGAACTACCAACCAAATATCTTACTCTTAATTATTAAGATACTTTGTAGAAAGATTCATTCTTAAGATTCAGCTTCTTGCTATATATATTCTGTGTTGTGGGAACAATTAGAGAGCATTGAAGAAACATGATTAGATTTTAATCATAAAACAGACCAAGGCCTTTGAGTCAGTGAAGCAACACTAAGTCACCAAGAAAAGCCTCATAAGTGATACTGCTGGCCTTGTTTTGGTCAATGTCTGAACTGATTGGACAATTTTAGAGATAATATTTAACTTTGGGAAAAAAATTAAACCCAGTATTATTGGCTTTAATGTAAAAATCTTTCACATTAAAGTTGTAAATACCTGTAGAATCTGAAAGAAGAAATTGCTGCTTTCACAGTGTTACCATGTATAGCCTAATTCTGGGGTTCCAGGGGTAAATGGAATCCCAGAGTACCTCGCAATTTCAGAACCACAGGATCTTCCCAAGTCTTTGCCAGTCGGAGGAGTTCTTTGCATTGCTGCCAGCTACCACTGTTTCCTGTTGCTCAGCCAGTGTCCCCTTCTCTCCCTCTCTTTTGAAGCAATTCTTGAAGCTGCTGATAGCAACCTCCGGTTCTGTATCTGCTTCAGGATGGAGAATTCATTTTGGTGATGATCCCAATGGAGAATGGAATTATTCCCACTCTTTCCCAAAGCTAGTCTCATTGCTGTTGCAGAGGAAATGATTCAAACCATCTGTCCAGGGACATGCTTGAAGAGCCAGTTCACTGGTGTGTGTATGACACATCCTGTGACACAGTCTACTGATGTCCATGTCAAATAAATTTCTAGTGCATCACCTCAAAGACACTATGTTAGTAAAAGGGCACATCTGTTCATAACATCCGCCATATTTTCTTGCCCAACCTTCAGACTTCTGATCAGAGAAACTCTTTTTCAACGGTTGTAGGCTCTTGAGGAAACTGTGGACATAATGCCTGGGGCATCTGCTCGTGCCCTTCAGTACCCTTTAAACACAATTATTCTTAGACTTTATATCCTTTGAATAGCACTTACTTGAAGATAGTATAATAAACAAACTTAAATTGCTCCATAAATTGAAATATATTAGATGATTTTAAAATTTTTTCCTAAAAGTGTACATTACAGAATTCCTTCATATTATTGTTTATTTTGATCATTTAAATTATATATACCTTTATAAAATATTTACTGCTGCTTCTATATACATGGGAGATAGTTAAAAAGCATTTCTTGGTTAATTGAAATTATAGTTAATTGAAATTATAGTACACCTATGTCAGGGAATAGAATAAAATTTTGAAATATTAATTTTGAAGTAAAAAATGCTCTATCTTATTCATTATAGCACAATGTCTCCAGCCCTGCATTATTCTAAATCTACTATGGATTTATTTTTTTTTATCCTTTAAAACCCTCCAAATAATGATGATTTTAGATAATATTTATTAAGCTCTTACTTTGTGAGATATGTAAATAAATTAATGTACTAAATATTTAACTTAATAAAGTATAATTATCCCCATTTAACAGATAAATACACCGATACCTAAAGAGATTAAGCAATTTACTGAAAGTCAGATAGCTAAATAGTGAAAGAGCCAATAAGCAAACCATAAGATATCCACTCTACTTTGGTAAAGTGCCATTCTGTCTCCTGCTATATTTAAATAAATTGTGTTCTGTCATTAGAGTTCAATTCAATCCATTCAGCATTTATTGAGCCCCTACTTGGTGTCTGATACACAATACCAAAGGACACACAAAAGATTAAGGGAGGTGAGTCATTCAATATGAAAATCCATTCCACAAATTTAAAAAATTATTTATTTAAATTCTTAGTTTTTTTGATAGAGCATTTGCGTTACTAAATATTTAAAATCTCCAGAATTTGGAAAACATCTATAAATTTATTCTGTAGCTTCCAGCCAAGGATTGGCTTGGTGAGTTTCTCTAGGCTGGAATTTCACAAATTTCTAATTTGCATGGCTTGTCCATTGCCTTAGGTTCTTTAGACATTATCTTGTGATTTTACCTTTTGTCTTTAACATCATAGAACCTGTTAAGCCAAAGCCAAACTTTATGTTTAGGGTAGTTTGTACTTATTAGATTTTGACACTATGCCTTTAATTTTTCTCACCAGTAATAATAAGATCTTTCAGCATTGTAGGGTTGCTTGAATTTACAGTGTTCTTGTCTGATCTGAAATATTTCAGAAGGAGCATGTGATAACCTTTTTTTTTTTTTTGCTAATAAAATAAACCTTTGTAGTAAAACAATTTGAAATTTTATAGCCTCTCTTCCATAATTCTTTTCTTCATTAACAATTTATATTTTGAAATCTACATTTTATGCATAACCTATACCAATAGACTTTTGAAATGAGTTAGAGATTGCCATGTTATGAGGCTGATAGTTGAGTAAAAACAATAAAAGGAAATATCAGACAATAGGTTATTACTTTTGTAGCATTAAATCATTGATGACTGAAAATCAGCTAGTTAATGTCATTAGAAATAATATGCTGCAGGCATTCGAAATATATTATTGAGATGTATGTCTGTCAGTGGCGCGTAGTTACAATCGTGGTTTTTGCAGTTGATTGTCTCAGGGTGGAGGAGAAACCAGCACCTGGAAACATGAACTCTGGTTTCACAGCAATGTGTAAAATTAGAAAAGAGGTCAGACACAACTTGAATGAAGTCAGATTAGAATGAGTCCTGGGTACACATGCAATAAAATCTTGAAGAGCGTTATCACATATGTCAATCCAGGTAGACTCAGTACACTATTATCAAAGGAAGACCTAATATTTACACAATAATTCTGCAAAGACTTTATCATTACTTCCTAGCTTGTTTTTGAGTACACTTCACAGCAACATTCATGATTGTTGTTCTATTTTATTTGCTTAAATGATGAAAATGGAACCTGTAGTGAAGGTAGGATGGGAAAGTGTGGAAGGGGGCAATGGCTTGAATTAGAAAATTGAATGGCAGCAATTGCTTAGCAACTCATTCCAGAGTAATGCCTCATCCAGGACCTAGATGCAGTGAGTAAATCAAGGCCTCCAAAGCTGAGGGAAAGACTGTCAATCCAAAGCATTCATCTCTTTTCCAGTTGTCTTACTCCTACTTCTCTCAGTAGGTAAGCTTTCTTCCATCAAACAAACAAAAAACCAAAACCAAAGTGTGTGTGTGGTTTTTTTTTTTCTTCAGTTTTTGAAAACTTCTACTTGCTACTTATAACACACTCACTTCTTCAAGGAAAGAAGTTCAGAACTTAGGGTCTAAAACTAATCGGGCGTCTTGGGATAGGGAAAAAAAGATCCACCCTAGTGATATAATGTAGATATTTGCATGTTCTCAGGCTGTTATCCTGGTAAAGTTCAGCAATATTTTAATTCATGAAGCATTTAGAAATTGTCTTCTACATGATGGCAAGAGCTGATGACTGGGTGTACTCCAGAGTCCTTGCAGGACTCAGAATCTAGCAGAAAACTTCTATAATTTAGAAGGTTGACAATTGAGCAGGTTACTCCTGGGTTCTGCGTGAGCATGCAGCATTTGCTTTGTATCTGTTTTCAAGGCTTAAATTCCAAACCTGAAAACTGAAAATAAACAATAAGGATAGTTTTTTTTTGTTTCATCACTTTGTAAATTGTATGTTTCTCTTCAACTTGTATGCCAAGTTTTAACTTACAGAATTTGTAGAAGGAAGTCATGTTAGACCTCATTTTGTTACTGATTCAACCAATTTCAACTACTACTGCTATTAATTATATTAGAATTTTGTGGAATAATTATTTTTAATAGTACATGAAGTTTAAACTCTTAAGAGAACAATGTTGATTAAAGATGGTCATGTATTAGGTTTCAAATTTTGCATATTATCACTTATTATTCACTTCTTTCTAGTAATTTTATAAGAGAAAAAAAGAGAGTCCCTGGGGAAGATTTTTCTTACAAATTTCTTTCTTTCCCTTTCTTTCAAATCCTATAAAAAGAAAATAAATATAACCAAATATTTTTAAATTAGTTTGTTAGTATTTTATCTAAGCTTATTTTAGAAAATTCTTTCAGACATCTTATTTAAATAATTTCTGCTTAAGCGAAGAGTCCTGAAATATCAGAGGAAATATGGTGTTGAAGAGAAAGAAGAGTTTGTTTCAGTCTTAAAACATGATGATTGTTCATGTATTTAAAATAAATCTCCTTTCTAATTGTTCATCTTTGCAATGATTGCTTATAAAATGGTAATTTACAACTCGAAGTTTTGTTTGCTGCAGGGTGTGTTAGGACTACTTTTCCTAGAACACTGGCATCAAATCATCAGCAAGCGTTCAGAGGGATCTTGCTGATTGCAGCACCTCCCCGGAGCCAGAGATAGAAAAGAGAGCAGACATATTGGAATATATTCAGTTGACTAAAAAACAGAGAGGGTTTATATTTTATTTTAGACCCAGTCAGAAAGATGACAAAGGATATGATGGAAATTTTGTCACCACTTTGGGAGGAAAAATACTGATGGCATTGATTTCAAAAAGGCAAGATCTGGTTTTGATAGGTAGGTTAGTAAAAAGAATTTGATGGGTAACTTAGTAAAAATTTTCAGGCTGATATTAACTGAGATTTTGAGTCCGAGTGCTTCTTACTGAGACTTTGCTTGAAGGGTGAGTGGTTAGCCCAGTTCTTTTACTAGAGGTCTTAGATTGATAAAAAGTGAAATCATAGTTTTCAGGCTTCATAAATTAGTAACACTGAACAGTCTGCCCCTCTGCAACTTTGCTGTGAGGAATGCAATGACAGATTCTGTGCTGTGTTTGCCTATGAGATGATTTCCTTGAAGTCCCGTAATGAGTTGTTTTTGGCAGGATTAATGAGTATTATAATGGTAAATGGATGTTTGCAGCTCAGTTGTGTTCCATCACAGAGTAACATGGGGTTTCTGGTCCCTTGGAGGCCATAATTGGTGGCATTAATGCAGTTTTTAATTACAATTCTTGAAAAAAAATGAATTGGAACCAAAACAAAAGCTAAGTGATCATCTCTCCGCTGTTTCAGATGGTATAAACAGAAGACTGTTGCTAACTCTGATATCTATAATTTGAATCATCCTCTCCAGATAGAACATATGCACTATATTTTGATGATGATTTTGTTTAGAAGTGACTTATTTGCTTTTATTTTCCTTATATATTATTCATATATATTGAAATAGCTTTTATTCTATTCATGTATAAGCCTATATTATATATGAATATGAAATATATACATATTATAAAAGTATACATAAAAATGTAAGTGAAGGCAAACATAAAATAATAGGCTCACTTCTTATATGTATATCCCAATATTTGTTTCCTGATTCTCATTGTTAGTATTGAGCAATATAATTGCAATTAATTCCCAAAGCCCTGTGAATGAATTGGAATGCACTAAACCAGTTTTCTTTTTCTCCTTTCACACACATACGTAAGAAATGACTAGTAACTGCTGCTTCAGCATATCCCATCTTTGCAGTATTCTGTTTGTTTGATCGTAATGGCAAGCCCAATGTTGATCTATAGGATAACACTTGCAAAGTGTACTGTGGAGAGGAAAAATATTTCATAAGATAATATAGCAAACATATATAAAGAGCAAAATAATATAAATTTTAATTTTAAAAATCCACAAAGTCAGTCACTTATTCCTAATCTATAAATTGCATCAACTGAATTGGTTACCATATATTTCTTTCCAGCAATAATGTAATCATTATCTAACTTTCCTGTATTTAAAAGTAAATCACAGGGCAAAATATTAGACTGTGGTTAATTAAAAGTGTTAGTGTAATATCTGAGATTAACTGAATATGTTACCTTTTTATGTTCTGCTGAAGTAAGTAAGTGTGGAGGAGGCTATTCCTTATTTTCATAGTCCTTTGTAAAGTTATTCTTGGTATCTGGGTGTCTCTTGAGTTAACAGTACATGGGGCAGAAATGCATTTGGATCAGTGGTAAGCAATCATATTAATGGAAAATGTGCAAAAAGCCAGAAGCCATGGAATTGCTCCTATATTTATGTCTGAGTTTTGGTGAGACTTAAACAGCCTCACATCTTTTTAGACTTGCCAGCATTTAAGAAAAGAAAGCTACCTTTCTCATGAGACTTGCCAGCATTTAAGAAAAGAAAACTACCTTTCTCAACTGTGTGTCTTTGACATTTAATATGTGTTATTTTTAGTCTCACCATCAGGTAAAATTCATTGATAGGCTCAAATATCTTG
Organism: Camelus dromedarius; assembly: GCF_036321535.1. NCBI lineage: Eukaryota > Metazoa > Chordata > Mammalia > Artiodactyla > Camelidae > Camelus > Camelus dromedarius. Next base: position 53,204,373 of record NC_087441.1, on the reverse strand, counting down.
TTCCAAGGCTTTCCACAGTCCTGTAAAAACAGTTGCATTTTCTATTTGTAAGGAAACAAACACATAAACAAAACAAATAAAAAACAGACAAGCAAGCAAACCAAAAAACCCTCCATGATATTTATAGATAGAGATTTCAGAGTTTGGGAACTGTGGAGCAAGTTACCAATGGCTGCAAATTTTTAACAACATTGCCTACCCGAGAACAGGGACCCAGCCTTGGTTTTATTCGGCTCCATTCTCTTCGTGTTCATGATGATTGAGTGTGCTGAAGTTGCTTTGTTTTTTCTTTAGAAGAGTGATGATAGTGATTAATTCAGTTGATGCATCATCGTCCCGTCCCCACCACTTTAGTAGTTTCCACAAAATGTCTTAAAATAACAAGACAGCATTTATACATGTGAGAATTCTGTGTGCTTTTGCATATTATCATTCTATCTAAATCTGATGCTGATCTTGTCAGCAGTGCCATCTAAAAATACTAGGAAAAAAAGAGACCAAATTGCAAGTAAAAGTTGAATGCTTATGACTGGGACATTGTGCTGTACATCAGAAATTGACACATTGTAATTGACTGTACTTCAATTAAAAAAAAAGTTGAATGCTTAAGTAGATGTATAACAACAGGTGAATGTGTGTATGTGTTATACGTGTCTATATATGTGTATATACATAGACAGACATGTATGTAATGCACATGTACACATACAAGTAATTTAAAAATTCATTCAGAGTATACTAGCAGTGGATATTTTGCCCTAATTATTTTCTGTGAATGTTTTAGTGATTAAACATAAATTGTATAATATAACCTCTCAGTTTCATAATGTGATAATAACAATACAAAATAATGATAGTTAACTTTTCTTGAGTTTACTCTCTGCCAGGCTCTTTTACATTTGTTTTCTTCACACAGTGTTTTGGGATAGTCAGTGGTATTGTCTTCCTGTTTGTAACAAACTGAAGCATAGACAGGTTGGGCTACTTCCCCAGGGTCACACGTGCCTTACAGAGCAAGGTGGGGAAGGGAGTTAGGATCCCGCTCTCAGTGTCTACAGTCTAGTTATGCTTACAGCCTGTATAATGCCTATGGGAAGGGATATAAATAAGAGCAGAACTACAACAAACCTTTGGTTATACGTTTAGCAGCACTGTTCAGTTAAATAAATGAAATGCATTAGTAGGATCTTAATACTCTTATTGCTTTAGTGGATTGTAGAGATTGCCTAATACACACAGTTCACTTTTGAACTGAAGAAATGAATTTTCACTGACTTTCACTGTGACACGAAGTGAAGACATTGCTGCAGCCACTGCCTTTCTTCCTGCAGGCTCAGCCCACAGCTATATATGATCACAGGCCCATCCCTAGACCTTCTGTGGAAACTTGAATGATGTGCCTTCTAAAGGCCACTATATGTTGGGCAGGGTAGCATAGTGGTGAGTGTTTGGACTTTGGAGATATGCAAATTTGGGGTCTAAACCTGGCCTTTCTACTCATTAACTACTTGGCTATGGATGAACTGATTACTGCTTGTGTTCTTCAGTTTTTTTTTTTTTTTTAACCTGTAAAATCATGATAGTATTCCTCACAGGTTGTTGTAAATAAAATAATGCATTTGAAGGATTTAGCCATCCCCAGTAAACATTCAATAAATGTGTGTATTTATATTATTAAGTGTAAATGTGACTTTTTATTGGAGTGGATATTATGCAATAGTTATCAGAGTAGAGCTACCCCTTGTTTTTCAAAAGCAGTCTAAAATAGATGTTTGAAAATGAAATTGAAATAATTTCTGTCTCAACTAACATGATTCTACTACAAACAGTGAAGTTTTAAAATTCAAACTTTAGGCATTGTTAATATCAGCAGCATGGTCCCCAAATGTCTCAGTACCTTGATAAAGCCTGTGGCTGGTTTGCTGTCAGATGTTCCTTTTGAAAACATTTTAATTGATAGTGCATTTTGAATAATTAGGAAGCATATTTGCACATAATTTACCATAGATGAATAAAGTCAAAGCTCCCAAACAGAAGTGACAGAGATTTGAGGTTGAATTCCAGCTCTTCCACTTGTTTGGCCTCAGGCAAGTGCTTACCTGGACTGAAGCACGGTTGCACCAGCTATAAAAATGAAAAAATCACCTATACCTTTTGCAGGGCTGTTGTGAGTGTTAATAATGACATATGCAAAGGGCCTGGAATAAGGCCTGGGACTTAGTAGGTACATAATAACTGGTAGCTATTAATGCTGTTAATATTTCTTGTCCAAGATACATGTAATTCTTTAATAATAATGCTAATCTATCACTCATAACTTCATTTGTGCAAACTACATATCTATACTTTATAATTTAAATGTATTATTCTATAACCAATAAACTTAGTTTTTACACTATTTGAAGAAAGATAAAGATAATTATTATTTTTAAAATTCTGTTATTTTGTAGACTAGCATTCAGAGTTCTTTTGTTTAATTTAGAAAAAAGGGGATAGTTTTCAAGAAAGTTCATTATTTTTGCTAAAAATAATTGTAAAGTACCAAATTGTAAAGTACCAATATGCATTTAAAAAAAAGTAAAGCCTGAGTAACTTTAAGGGACAATCTGAGATCAAAACTATAATTTTGTTTTGGGGGCTTCATATCCACATTGGAAATATAAATGTTATATTTCAGTTTACAGGATATAGGATGTGATCAAAGTTCTCTTCTTGCTCTCCAAGGGAGTGATGGCCCTGAATATAGGGCCAAGCATATCCTCTTAAAGAGAACTTTCAATAAATTTTTGTTGAGTGAATATTGAATGTGTTTTTACTTCATTGACAGTGAGTTGGTATGAGTTTACTACATAAAAAACAAAATGAATTGAAGCAACTTGGAGCTTTCAGTAGACAGTTGTTTATATTAAGATAATCTTTTGCTCTTGTTTGACTTACGTTTCCCAAATCAATATTCATATTCTCCAGCTTTAGGGAAATTCTATCTTACACCCCCTTTTTTTTTTTTTTTTGGTAGGTATCTGATTTCTAAAAGAATTAGGCTTCTTTTTTTAAGGTAGATAGATGATTGATGGATAGATTGATGTAGTTAGAAATAGATTTAGTTAGTGTATTTTAGGTTCTTGCTTACCTTTTAAAAGAATTCTCTCTGAAAGATGAGGTCAGAATGTATCTGCTAAAGAATCTGAGAAAAAGATATTCATACAGATTATTCTTTGGGAATCTTGCTTCAAGGAGTATGAGGAAAAGGCATGAGCCCATTTAAGATTTTGTGTGTGTTTAAAGTCATCATTTTCTAGATACTGTACCAATGACTGAAATGTCTTTTAAACTTTTCATATCCTTTCATTCTCGCTGACTAGATCATTTTTCTCTTTCCTCTATAAGTCATCAGAAACCAAGGAGAAAAGAAACATTTCTCAATCTCCCAGATTCTAGCTTACTGTCTGCCCCTAAGAAAAACCTATCCACTTTCTTCTACTCCTGTAGCTCCTTTCTGTAAGATACTCCCTATTGATCCTATATTAAAGAAAAGAAACATTTTCTCCTTCGTTTGTAATTTGAAAATATTTTCACTTTGTTCATTCATACTCATGCCTTTTCAACATTCCAATTTATTCTCCTCTGTCCGTTCTGTCATGGAAGTTGGGTTATAATAGATCAAATCAAGAATAATCTGCCTTCTCCTCATGGCATTTGATTGGTATTCAAAGTTCTACTATATTCGAAATAGCCAATTATCTGGTAAGGTTTATAAATTTAAGCTTAAATTAAAAATGGGTTTATGTAATAGACAAATTTTATACCATGTATAAACTAATGGGCATTTTTGTGAATCAATTAAGCTAAACATAACTGTGTGGTATAGGTGCTAATTCCTCCTTTTAAACTCTCTTCATACCACGAATTATGCTTGGTTTTCTCAATAGGCCTCTCCTGGCCAATTTTTCCACATGAGGTAGAGGGGAATTTATAGATTGCCTTTTTCACCGTTCATTTTTAACGATCAAGGTCTTTGCTGCTTTCACTACTAGCCCTTTCACCTTCTTCCACTTTTCCCTGCCCAGTCTGTCTCTGGAAATGACACTCTAAGTGGGCTCTCCTCCATTATTCTCTGACCGCTTCCCCTCACTGAGGTCACTGTCCTGGGCTTGCTTCCTTTTCCTGTGGTCATTGCTTGTCCCTGCTTTCTGCTTCCTGCCTCTTCACTCCAGCTGTGTACTCTGTGACTGGCTGTACATTAAGGATGCATTCTCACTGAAAGATTCTCCCATGGCCAGCAGAGTCACTTAGGTTTGTTGACTTTGCTGGTTCCATTTTTCACATCTCCTGCATGATTGGGTCATTTTCTTTTCTTTTGAATGCCACCGTAACCGCCATTTTGAAAGAAAGGGATTGGCTTTCCAGGATAGTGTTACCACGAAGAATTATCACCCATGGAAATGAACAGTTATTTTTTGTAGGGTTCTGTCATTTTTCTCCTTTCGATTAGTTCCTATGACATCCAAATCTCCTGGGACTAATCAAAGAAAATATTTGTTCCTGGGGCTACAGGGGCTGTCCAAATAGCCATTATTTAACCCCTTGTGGGTAACAGGGAAGTAGTATAACTTGCTTACTTCCTCCCCACCCCCCAGTTGGTGGCTGTCTGGTAGAAAGTCAAACACTAAAAATTCCAGCATTGGTGGTGTTACATGTGGCTACTATAAACCTGATTAATGGAGACAGAAGACTAGTACAAGTGCCTGCTTTATGCTTTAGTGTTCTTCCCCAGAATGATTGCTGTATCAAGCAACAGCTCCCTAACCTTCCAGTTACTTGAAATGAAAGGTATGAAAACTATTATTCTATGACAAAATTTTGCATTCAGATTTAGTGCATTTCTCTTTTTCTTCTTTTTAACCTTAGCTTTTGAATTTTCTCATAAGTAAAGCAAATAAAAATGCAAAAATAACACATAAAAAACATGATATTTGGGAGGTAAAATCACTTTTAATTTCCATATAAGTGTATTTTCCAAAAAAGAGTTCTTCATTAGATATTAGTTGACTCCCCCTCTACTTGCTGAGCACTGTTCTGGATCCTAGGGATGTAGGATAAACAATATTGAGAAGAACTACTTTTGAGGGTCTAATCTAATAAACATTGGATACACAAATTTGGAGTTCAATGGCGAAGCTATAACGTTGGAAATCAACGGCGTACAGGTGGTATGTAAAGCTTGTATTTTTGGAAAGGTTGGGGTGGGGTGAACATTCACAGAAATTACACCAAGCAGGAAGTATTATTCTCTCTTAGACTCGAGCTTGCTGAAGATAGTCAGTTTATAGAGTCAGTTTTCACAGTTAATTTCCGAGTGATATGATAGGTATATATTTAACTTTTTAAGAAACTGCCAAGCTGTTTTCAAAGAGGTTGTAACATTTTACATTCCTACCAGCATTGTACTGAAAATTTATAATTCTTCTACATCCTTGCCAACCCTTGGTGTGGCAATTCATTTTAATTTTAGCCATTCTAATAGGCAGCATCTTAAAGGCAGTTTCAGTTTACATTTTTACCTAATGACTATTTTTAGTATCTTTATGTATACTTATTTGCTATCTGTATAGCTTCTTGGTAAAGTACCTATTCAAATCTTTTACCCACTTTTAATGGGTTCTTTGATTTCTTATTATTGAGTTTTGAGGTTTACATATTCTGAATACATGTCCATTATAAGATACATACCTAGCAAACATTTTCTCCTAGTCTGTGGCTTTTCATTCTCTTATAGTATCAAGAGAAAACATGAATGTTCATAGCAGCTTTATTTGTAATAGCCCAAATTAGAAACCAACCAAATGCCATCAACAGGTAAACAGATTTTTAAAAAGTGGTGAATCCATACAATGGAACACTACTCACATTGACAAAGAGACTGATAAACACAACACCATGGGGGAAAGTCAAAATAATTATACTGAATGAACGAAGCCAGACAAAAAAGAAGGCATATTATGTGACTCCATTTATATAAAAATTATAGAAATGCAAACTAATCTACAGTGACAGAAAACACATCAGCAAGAGGAATAAGGAGGCAGGAGGGATGGATTGGGAAAGAGCATCAGGAAGCTTTTGGGTGTGATGGATGTGTTCATTATTTTGGCTGTGGTGATAGTTTCATGGGTATGTGCATATGCCAAATCCTATCAAATTATACACTTTACACATGTGTGTTTATTATATGTCACTTTTACTTTATTGAAAAACATAAAAATAATATAAAATTGTTATTTTTAAATACTGCATTTTTTTCTTTTAATAGAGACCACTATTGAGACTATGGAAATAATCTAAAACACTTAGGATAGCACTACGGTTTTTCATTTCTACAAAATAACTTAATTGTATTGCTATTGGGAGGCCAAGTATTTAAAGGTTATATTGACCTTCTCTTCACATATACCACTATATCCCAAAATGCAAAATATTAGGTAATATAATTAAAAGGGTTCTCTATAGAATATAGCTTTCTACAGTGATCTGTTTAACTGCTTCCCAAAAATCTCATTGTAGAAGAAAAAATGGTGAATAGGGAAAAGGAGGGGAAAAAGGAGAAGGAGACTACTTTAGAATATCCAAATGAATTAGAGGATGTGCCTCCTGACCTTAAGAATCTAAACATAAAAGATAAAACATACAAAAAGACATTAACATTATTTCCCTCTTTATTCAATCTTCCAGGAAGCTCAGAACCAAATTTCGAGCTCAGTTATAGCACATGTATTATTATTATTATATTTAGATTTTTATTCGGTCTTCAAGCGTGACTTTTCCTACTTATACTTCTTGTTTTTATACAAGAAAGGGATGGTCTACTGAAAATTAAAAGACAAGTCTTTCAGGTGTCCCAGTAAATACACTGAAAACCCATCTATAAATGGAAGGACTAAATGAATTCTTGAGGAAATTTCACTGAATGAATTTATTATAGAGTTAGAATACTTTGATTACTTAAAAAAGAAGTACTTAAGATATTTTAATTACCTCTTAAGATACTTGGTAAATTTGTAATAATTGTTGACTTTAGTGATCATTGGTCAAGTATAAGATTTATTTGGCAATCAGGTGAAGATAAAAATGTAAAATTTGAATAATGCATATTAAGTACCTATAAGTATGAGAAATGGTCACTTTGCCTGCTTGCTTACACGTGAAGAAATTAAAGCTGAGTACTTACCCTATACCAAAGTAATAGAGGTTGAACCACTTGCAATTGTGATAATCAACTGTTTTTGACTTACAAAAATAGTGATTTCACATAGTTTGACCTAAAATTAATTAGTGGTGAACCCAGGTCTCCTGATTTCCAAGTCTGTGATATTTCATCAAACCATGCTAGTTTCACAGATTTCCGCATTATTAAAGTCAGAGAATACACTAATGAGTTCTGGCCCTGGGACCCTGAGGTTTCCTATTTTGATAGACAATGAAAGAACCACAATAATTAAGCACATAAGCAATGACTATGCATTTTTTAAGGTAACTCCCTGAAAAGCTCTAATAAAGTACTAGTTTTAGTGGACGATATTTTTAAGCAGTCCCAACTAGGCAGAAATCAATAGTAGCACTGAAAATGTTTACTGTCTTGCAAAATCTACATCTAATTCATTATTTAAAACACCTTGATATTTGAAAGACAGACATGTAGAAGTTTATAGATAGAATGTAAGAATACCCAATTCAACATCACTAAACTAGCAGCCATTAAATAAAACCTCAGTACACATAACAAAGTCAAGTATACACATGTTTTTCCCCCTTTGATGGAGGGGGCAATTCTGTTGTATAAATTCGAGTTAAATTAACTGTACATTCTTATAGCAGACTGAGGTTGTGTGACCTTTTCTCCTCAGGAAATAAAACCCACATAATTTCACTTTAGCCTCTGATAATAGGAATTATCCTTTCTTCATATTAGCAGTATTATTTATTTTATTCAGTGGATGTTGCAAATTTAGCATCTTTTAAATGTACATACCAACTGCAATAAAATATTTCTTGGCATTCAAGTATGATTCTTTTGTATGTAGAATCCGAACTGAGTTGTGAATACCCATTAAAAATATCCCTCTAAATGACTGTAATAACAGGGGAGTTGAATAGTCGGTGAAATTTTCTATTATTTTATTTTGAGTGTATTTTCATTAATAATTTATTGATATAAAAGATAAGAATGTTTTACTTCCACAAATTTGTATCTGTAATTTGTTCTTGGTGCACAGACATATTGAGGATGACGCTCGGCAGTACTGATTGAACATTTATTTAAATAAATATCAGTATAACCCAACTAGCTGGAAAATCCATGAGTTTGGTTTTGATAGCAGAGCATTTCTCAACAATTTATGTGTGCATGCAAATTTTGGTGCTTTGGATATAGGCTAAAGTATTTGCTTTATATGTATTATTTTGTTTGAATACAAGAAAGCTGGTTTGATTTGTATGTTTCTCCCTTATAGAATTGTTCCAAGGCTCTGTCAGAGATCACGTAGAGTAATTTTTCCCATCAATCTTTGCTGTGCAACCATGCACGAATGCAGTAGGAAAAAGGGGGCAGAAATCAAATCACTTAATTGCAGCATTTTTCATCTACATCTTTTGTTTTATGGTGGTAAAGGCCCCGGAGTAGCCTACCATGATTCATGGCTGTCACTGCTGCCGTTAGCAGTTCAATCCTTCATTCTAGGCATTTTGGTACTGAAAGTACCTACACAATTACTTTGATGAATATGACTTGTTTGTTTTTTCCCCATTTTTAGCAGAGAGTGGTTGTGCTTAATACAGACATTTAAATAAGATAGTATTCGTGCCCACTGTGTGTGCACTGTATTTCGAAAGTTGTGTGTTGAGTTTAATGATAATATTGCCATTGTCACCCGGTTTTAAGTTTGCTGAGCTTTTACTCCTATTTTTATGTTTATATAATGGGAAGGCCTTAAAATAACCCCCACTCTATATAAAAGGAATAACTCACCTTTAAAGATCTACGAGGCTGTGACAGATTCCTATGAAACCTCATTTAAAAAAAAAGTCATTTCATGAGTGTGGCATTACAAAGCCAGCAAACTAGTCTGCCTCTGCATTTATGCCTAGTTGATCATAAAATAATAACATTTTTGGAAATAAATGCATGCATCTTAGAAAGTGACTTACAGTATTTGCATATTTGGAGAAAATGTCAGTGATGTCAGCAGGGGTTCTGAGAGTAGCTAAATGAGCAAGCTTTTCAAAAATTGCTATTTTATCAGCTATGCACTGTCAGCACAAAATGCAACCTCTTTAAGAAAGAGACAAGAAAAAGGAAAGTGATTTAATTTCTTCATTAGCTTACTTGCAGCTGAATTACTGGTACACCTAACAGCAGAGACTGTATGATGTAAGCTTGAGGAAATCCATTTAGCATCCCTTTTTGCCCTCATGACAAAATCTGTTGGAAGTTTTGAGATTCCACCCTTTCTCCAAAAATGAAAGGAAATTGAAGTTCCGAGATTGGCGAAATGGCAAGAGTCACCACACCCACCTTCTCTACTCTGGTACCATGGTTGAAACTCAGGGTTTTTTGTTTGTTTTGTTGTTGTTTTTTATGTCTTTCTGGTTCATTTTTTCCACTTATTTGTTTACTTTGGCTGCAAGCTCTAAATATTTGTTCTGCATAATATGTTCATTCTTAACAAATGTGTATACAGCTTGGAGATAGAACATGTCTATTATTACCTATCATTGGTAACAGTGCTCATTGTATTTGTCACAGTAGATTAGTAAAATCGTTCACTAGACATTTGAAAAAAATCATTTCATACATAACCCCAAATAAACCTCAGAACTGAAAAACTGAAAATCTATCCTTAAAGCAATGACCATTAAAATTAACCTTATTTCAAACCCTAGGTGCAGCCACATCTTAAATCCACCAAATATATACCTAGTGTGTTTACAACTTGTTGTCTTTGTCTCGTCATAACATGATACATTTCAGAAAAAGAAAAGATGAATGATTTCTTTTCTTAATTAAAGTCCATGTATAAAAGTAGCAGAATGCAAGAAATTTAATTTGTTCTAATAAAGATTTATCTTTCAGACTCTTCTTATAGCTATCAAAATGTTTCAGCTTTCAGTCAAATGTTCCACATTTGATGATGATAATTTATCACTATGAAGAGTGACTATTTGGATGTTATACTTTTTAGAATTAAGATTTAAAAAACACTCCAAACTGACTTTTGCCACAAAATTACAACTCTAATTCAGGAAAAAAACTTAGATAAGACTTGCAGTAAAATTATTTAAAGGTCAAGAGGTCAAAGAGAGAAAATATCATCGATTTCTCTACTGTAGGACTCAGAGACACAGAGATAAGAAGTTAATTTTTTTTCAGATTAGATTCAGCCCAACCTGTTTATTAGTTTTGGCAAAGAGACTTTGCCTCCAAACCATTATTGCAGCTTTTCCCAAAGCAGGTGCTGAGGAATGCATCATGTGGTCAAAGTAAGTTGTTAGATCATACATAGTTGTTTCAGGCTGGCCAGATTCAGACTCCAAGGCAGAGTTTGAGAGATCAATACATGTGAGGGAAAAAGGAGGAAGCAAAACTGACTGGGCAGAGGAAGAAGTGGAATGGGATGCTGGGATAAACCTGCGCTGGGTTGCATGCTGAGGTAAAGCAACAGCATTCATGGAGGGATGCCAAGGAGCCAGAATTGCTTGTTAGGGTGCGGTGCCTTGGGTCAGCATGGTGGGACTCTTGGTCCAAACAGTTGAGGGGTGCTGCCCCATGGCTGAATGCTGGGGCTGTCTGCTGGATAAGCTTCCTGTAGCTGGGAGTAGTTTTCCTTGTAGGGGGATCTGGGTGGTGCATTTCCATGTCTACCACAGTAGTTAACAAATTAAACTCATTTCTCTCCTGGGGAAGTTGACTGAGCCTTCAATGTGTGTTGGAAAATTAATCCATGTGAAACTTCAAGAGAGGTTATAGTCTGCAGTGTTATCCGGAGTGTTTGACCTCAGAAGTATATGTTTGGTTCTCACTAAGCAACTACTGTTCTGTGGATCCTACTTTGGTAAGAACTGCCCTGGTTTGAAACAAATTTCTGTGGTTCCTAAATTCTTCTTTCCTTCTCCTCCTTCTTGTCTTCCTCTTCCTCCTCCTTCTCCTTCTAATTTTTTGTCTCTGACTATGTGCCATGATTTATAAGCAGTGTCACTCGAGATGCTTATTGCTTAATAAACAAAACTTTAAAATTATACAATAAATATTAAGAAACCTATGTGGTAATATTTATTAAGAATTTCAGGAATGATAGTAGTAGGTTTTGGAATAGGAATATAGATAATGAATACCTGGAGCTGAAGCAATCACTTGCTAGAAAAAAAATCTGAACGGTGTTTCATCCTAAGAAATATCAACTCAGGATCTGGCTGAATATTTTTCTACAAAACTAAGTGTACTGATGTCACATATATACAGCTCAGTGAAACTTTTTACACAGTTATCCAAAGAGTAGCATGAAATTTAAATTAATCATTAAAGAATGGACATTTGGAAGAAAAACATTCTATGTGACTCTCTATAAATGTATAAATAGAAAGTGCTAACATATAAGATAAAGTGAGTGTGTATCTCCTTCTAAAAACAGGCCATCAACCTTGTTGCTGCTTAAAAGATAGCATTCCTGCCTTGGTCTTGAAATATGCCCATGAGAAAGAAAGAAACGAATTTAATGTCATGTAGGTACATAATATAAATTAGCTACATTCTGTACACTGGTTGATTTTTATAATATTTAAAACCCCAAATGTATTAGAGTTATAAAAATGATATCTCTTATTGGGAAAATTTCTTTTGAAAATTTTTTTTCTTTTTTTGTTGTTTTTTTTAGGGGGAGTTATTATGTTTGTTTGTTTGTTTGTTTGTTTGTATGGAGGCACTAGGGAATTGAACCCAGGGCCTCGTACATGCTAAGCATGCACTCTACCACTCAGCTATACTCTTCTGCCTCTTTCTCTTTCTCTTTCTCTCTCTCTCTTTCTTTCTTTCCTTCTTTCCTTCCTTCTTTCTTTCTTTCTTTTTTTTTTTCCTTATAGCTCTGGATATAGTTTACATTTTAAAAAGCAGATGTGAAATTGGAGTAAGCATATGGATTAGAAACCCACTGAAAAGCTAATGTTTTCTTTTCTGTTGATTCAACAAAACCCTAAATTCAATTGATTACTTCAATCATGATAATGTAATACATGTTGCTAAAGTGTAGGTTCCCCATAATGTATTCTCTCTTCTGGGGGAGCGATATTAGATCTTTTAAGGAAATAGTATTTCTTCTCAATAATTAAGTACAGAATAACAAACACTTAATTTTATGAAGTAATGGGGTTAATTCATCATGGAACCCGAAGCCCCTAGTATTACCAAACTTTGTAGTATTTTATTAGGTTTATCCTCATTTTTCCATGTGCAAGGGATGTGAGGGATTTGGGGCCTTATCCTTAAAATTATCATCTGCACAAATAAATCTAGATTTTCAAATTTCTTTTACATATTAGAAAACCCTCCTGTGTCTCAGATGCAAGAGCAGGTGGGAGCTCTGCCTGCACCTTCTGGACCAGTCTCTCAGTAGAGCGTATCCTCAAAGGAAAGGCCTGGTAGTGGCAGAGTTACTTTTTTTTTTTTTTTTTAAACTATAAAACTCAGAATCCCATTCAAATATCATTTGAATTTGAAATCAGAATTTTAAACATTTTATTTTTTTCTTTCCCTTAGGGGTGTTTTCATTCAGTATAGAAAGCTTGAGGTGGACGCTGCCTTGATTGTGTATAGGACGCTAATAGGAAATCTGTCTGTTTTGTTTTCTTTACATATAGCCACCCTTCATTTTTGTTTCAATTGGCTAATGCCAGAAATGCAGCACACACATTTCACTATCTGGTTATGAGAATAAAAAGCACACAAACAAACAAAACCCTGCCACATTCTATAAAGTTTAAAATATCATGCAGGATGCTTATCTTATGTGTAAGATGGTCTCTCACACCCTATATTCTAATTAAGTAGAACAGTAAATCAAAGCATGCTGGATGTTTTGTGAGGAACAGCTGGATTAAAATGTGCTTGAGAATAGGGGCTGGTGTCTTGGATGTCTTTTGGCAGGCTGCCTGTACTGGTACAGCTACAGAGTACTGGAATGCTTGATAATTTCAGGGCAAGTTTGTTTTCCGTGGCTTACAACCTGCTTACTGCAGGGAAGAAAGCTGGTAACTGTTTTGCCGTCTCATCAGTATGTGATATGGAATAGCCACAGTGGTTACCTAACAGTGATGGAAAGCCTGAGCAGTGAAGGAAAAGGGGATTGCAAATCTGACTGAACGTGGGCATTTCAGATTTGGAAATATGTGCTACCTACTAAAATGAACTATCGACTAATTCAGGAAGAAATGTTATATGGTCTTAATGTTCATCTTCATCCACACTATAATGAGAAGGATTAGACTGGCTTCCATATGTGGAATATTTATTTCAGCAATATAAGAAAATGTATTTCCCTAATATTTTTTTTCTGTATGCACAAGACCCTAAATTTTAGAGATGTGATTAATGTTTTAATTTGCTGTTCTAGTTGGATACAAGTTTACCATACAATATAAATTACAAAGAAATTTGCTTATATAGAGTTTAATTCATAAGCTGTTTAACCACCTTGTGTGGTATTGCTGCTATTTCTCTATGGGAATCTGCAGCTATGCAGCTTATTTTAAAAATAAAAGCAATCATCCTGTAAATTTTTTAAAGTCATTTAAACTGACATATTAGGGAAAAATAACAAATACTCAAATGATTGTCATTTAGTTAAAACTGAAAACAAAACAAAACGAAAAACCCAAACCTTAACAATTAAATCCTGGCTACATTTTAAAAAAATGAAAAGTTAGCCAGATATGTTTCATGTTCAGTTTTCAATATTTAGTCATCTAGTATTCGTTGGCATGCACTTAGAATAGGTTGGGTACGTAAAATACTGGTAAATATGAGGCAAGACCTCGTTTCCTTCCAAATTAATTCTCACCTTATTTCTCTCTCTCAGAATAAAGAATGCATTTTTTTCAGAAATGTAAGATCATGTCAAAATAGCACTAGCCCACCTCTTTACCTCTTGTCAACTTAAACTCAGTAGAAGATGCCTATATGAATTAATTATTATGTGTGAATTTAGGTTTTTTTTCCTCTGGAGTAGAAAGGTGACATCAATATTCCCCTTATCCACATTTTATTGTGAGGGCCCATCATATAATGTATTTTGAAATGTATTGAAAAAACTTTAAAATTAAATATTTGTATTTGTTATTGCTCTTAGTACAAATAAGCCTTTCATTCAAATACCAAATAAGACCACAGCTGGAAGGTGAATTATCATAAGAAATGTCAGTCAATATGGGACAAAGGGACAGGTGCAGGTGTTGTGAGACCCCATGCCTATACAGCTTCTGAGAGGGGGACCTTCTCACTCTTAAATAACAAAAAAGTACAACACTGTGCTTCAAAATTATGTGAAAAAAGTGAATATTCATTTAGAATGAGAAAACAAATCACAACAAACTATTGGAGACTTGAAGATACAGGTTGAGGCAATTTACTAGAAATGCTCACATAATAATGCTACTTGAATACTGTTTCTCTGTTCCTCCCCACCTAGAACCCTCTCCAGCTCCCAGTCACTCTCCTGCCCTCTCACAGTGGCCTGGAGGGTTAGTCATTAATTTTACCTGGAGTCAGCTTCTGATGGGAGCTGATGTTGGTAGGCACAATATTGATCTTTGCTAGTTTTCTCACTTAGTTTAAATAATTCACTTGGCGCTTCTTTTGGTTGTATAATAATGAAAAGTTTCTTAGAATCAAAGAGATCATAACAAAAAGAAAGAAAAGTATGAAAAAGAAAAGAAGGATAGCTGTATAATGCCAAGTAGCTTGAAGAGAGGAAATCGTGTTTTCCCAAGATGCTTATGGATTAATTGGGTGAGATGAATCGTAGTCATGCAAGAAGAGCAGGTGCTTGTGCCCCACTGGTTCCAAGAGTATCATTGTCAGGGTCGTGTGTAAATAACTCCAGAAACACAAAGTCATCACTAGCTCCCATTTACAATGGGGCAATTTCCATACTATATTTTAATAGATAGTGTGGAATGTAAATTTTTTGAGAAGTCTTACTCCCTGTAATATTGGGATCTAGAGACAATGACTATGGCTTGTGCTGCACTGTTATAGATTTCCTTAAATATATTTTCTTTTTCTGGTTTTCTTTTCACAAATGCCATTTGTTTTTACTGATGTCTTCTTTGGACGTTCTTGCTATTTCATTGAACAGGAACAGAAATAACAGGGATAATTTAAATCCCATGGAGTCTAAAATTAATAGTCACATATTTAGCTTACATTAAAAAATAAGAAGTCTTAAGGTGTCAAAGTAACCAGTCTCTAGAAAAGCCTCTAACAAGCAGTTGCATAGGGAATATATAAATCTGGAAATATTTTGTTCTGAATATATTACAGCTTTACAATTAGATCTTAACTTTTTAGCATGACTAGTATATTGTAAATAAGCAATGAAATTTCCCATACTGAAAATATCTAATCATTTTTATTAGGTTTGGGAAGATTAGTGTTCTCTGCATTAAGGTGTTAAACATCTGTGATTTTACTACTTGTCCTTGGACCCCAAAAGACCAGGAAATGTAGTGTGTGTAAGAGGAGGAGAGAACCCCAGATTCGCTGGAGAAAGTTTGCCATGAAAGCAGGTAGAAATCAGAAGCAGGGGTGAAGGGCCTAAAGAAGAGTGTATTTCAACTCAAAAGAGAATGTTTTCCTTTTTGGCCACATGAGCAGTCTAGCCATTATCAGTTTGGATATTCTGTCAAGTCAGTATTAACTAGGCCACCTCCTTAAGGTGGGTAATGGGAGAAGCATTTTTCTAATTTCAAATTTTAAAGCCAAAAAGCACAGACCACTAAGAACACTTTTTTTCAAGGAAAGCCATTATTGAGTAGGACACGCACTTAGGTCCTGCTATATTTGATTTACTGAAAATTGAATTATCTTTCTGTATTCTTTCTTATTAGGTATGCTGTAACAATGAGTGTTAGAACAAGAGCAAAGCAGATTTTTATGAAAACTTAATGATAGACATATTCAAGCACTTTAAATGTATTAAAACATTTTATTCTCAAAATACTGTTTTCCTTCATTTTACCGATGACATATCTAGGTTCAAAGAGGTTAAGGAAGTTGCCCACGTTCACAAACTAGTAAGTAGTAGTAAATCCAGGATTCAGACCTGAAGGTCTAGCAGCAGAGTCCAAACCCTTCTATACTCTTTGTAAGGTACTGACGACTTAATTCTTCAAAACTTGAGTAGATTACGGTAGAGGCCAAATCAAACATGCAGACCAAACGCAGAAATATTGAACTGATTGTGTTAAAACAGTTCTGTTCAGCTGTTGTTTTTCTGGTTCAATATATTTTCTCCTAATGGCCCAGCTTCTGTACATCTAAGGATGAACATTGAAACATACTTTATGCTGCTGAAAGATTGACTGATACGTGTTTGCCCGTCTATTTTTATGATGAAGTCCTTGATAACTATTCACTTTGCATCTTCTTAAAATTTGTTTGTTGGCAGTGCATTTTACGAAGACATTTAAACAACTTTGTACAACCTATATTTCAGAAAAACATAACATAGCTTAAATGTACAAACTCAGTGATTTAGTAGAAACAGAAGAGTAGGATTCTAGTGTTTGTGTATATAATGTAAGATTCATATTTTTAAGCAAATATTTAAGGACTCCACAAATACAACACAAACAAATGGAAACATCATTTTGAATTAGGCAGCAGTTTAGACTTAAACTTACTTGACTTCATTCACCTAATTAATAAACATGTATTCATAACCTTTGACATCTTTATATTGTGATGAAGAGTAAGGATTAGAATAAAAAATAAATACCAGTCCTGTTCTATTTATTACTTATTTATGTATTACATAGGATACTATCTTGTTTCAAAAAGAGTGTTACATGATATAATTCTTTGCCTCTTCTTTTTATGACTGAGAAAGAACAGAACGTAGATAGTCCTGGCTAGAGACATAGAAAAACTATAAATTGATTTAGAATAAAAAGGACACTTAAAAAAACTTCAATTCACCTGTTATAGTTCTAGTACATGACTACTCTGTATGATGATAAGAAACTGCCAAATTGGTGTAGGATATGTATATGATCCACAGGAGAAAGGAGAAGTAGGAGATACGGACCTTTGGACAGTAAACTTAAAACCTATTTGGAAAGAAATGGCACATAAATAAAGGCACCGGAGAATGATGCAAAACATCATACAGAAGTGTGAGACAATCAGGGCGGAGTTGCTTAGAAACAAAGTATAGATATGGTAAAGGAATTGTCTTAGTCTTAGGAGATTTCCCAAGCGTGTGAAGTTTCAGCTGGTCTTTGGGGAAAAAGGATGCCTACTGATCAAAGGGAAGGACTAGGAGAGAATTGTGGGTGAAAAAACAGTGGAATCGAGGGCATGATGTCAGCAATTTGTAGGCTTCAATTGTGTGTAGGCTGTTAACTATAGCCTTTACAAGTGCATATTTGAGCTCAGTGATATATAGAAAATAAATAATGTTATCTCTTCAATGAATATAGTTAACTTGTTTGCTTTCATTTCAAAACAAATTCCTTTGGTGAACTCCACCAGTGCAATCAGTGCAATGGAAAAAAATAAATAACTAGAGGTAAAATCTATGATAATATTTACATGAAAGCTAAACATTATTTTAACATCTAGTCTAGTGCTGGTGTACCAGTTTTAAATTGTTTTGTGATTGAGAGATGCATTTTATTAACAGAAACTTAACCTAAATACAAGAGTTTAATAGGGCTAGAGAAATCAACTGTGATGTTTTAGTGGATTATAAAAAGATTTAATGATCAGTGACTGATTCCTATTTCCTTTTTCATTGCTGATAACATAGCAATGAAATTGCTGCCAGTACTGCTTTCTGTAACTTTACTAAGAGTCATTGTTTGAACAAAGAGAGGAAAAAAGGCAAAATGAGATTAAGATTATTTGTTTGGTTATATATGCCTTGCCTGATCCTGTTTAGAGTCATTTTGGGGATCTGTAAGTTTTTATTTCAAAGTTATGCCATTTGAAACCCTTTGGTGGCATAAACATTCCATTATATAGAAAAGCAGACACGTATACAAACTTAACTTGGCAGAAATATATGTTTGCGGCCAACAGACTGTGCACAGTAAGCCTGGAATGAAATATATTCAGGGGTCTGATGCTGACATGTTAAGAAGACTGTGGGCTCCTTAAAAAGTGATGAAAATGTTTTCCCTTAGAAATCAATTACAAAGAAAAAGATGGGGGGAGCTCCAATGTTTTCTCTGGAAATGTGTGTTTAACAATTGTTTAATGTTTGTTTTTATAGAAAAACTACCAAGACAAATTGAGTGTATCTTTTGCATTTTGAAGACCCTGTATGTTAAGACAGGGACTTAAAGGGCTCTACAGACTGACCACGCAGAGGCCGCCAACACATTCTCTCTCCGTCAGTAAACTTGCCACATCCCAGGGCCTGGTCCTTAGCCTTTCAGGATCAGCAGTTTGTTTTGGTCAGAGTTCATGGGTTCCCACACAGCTGGACACCTGTTTATTACATTCACAGAGAATGCTACATTAACCATCAAATGACAATTTATTAATTTACAATGAAAAATACAAATGTTGATCAGTCTGGATTTCTCAAGTTGGCCTAAGCAAACCTTTTTTTCTCATTTTAGCAAAGCTTCCACAAAGGAGGCTGAATTATTAGATAGACTCTCAGTTTCCTCCTACAGATGACTGATGACATCTGTCGTGACAGGTTTTGCTAGTTTATAGACAAACTAATCAACCTGTTTTTGCACGGTTATCCTTATATAGCACCATATACGTAGGACAGTTTTCCAACTTAATTTTTTCCTAGATATATATAATGTATCTGTATATATTTATTAATTTTTATTTTTAATCATTAACACTATAAAATGAGCAGGCATTAGGGACTGGAATAAATGATGAACCACGTCTGTTTACCTATAGGTACATTAATCTGATACAGAGAATATACATTCAACACAGAACATTTCCTCTGTGTATTAAGAGAGTAATATGGAAATCATTTGTTGAAATTCACTGAGCCACAAATGGATAATCTTTGTCATTACTATAAGTGGAAGATAAATGAAATTAGCATTTATGCTTATAACTGGCTTTTTAGCTTGCTTACCTTCAGCTGGGAATTGCCCCACCCAAATGATACACCAGGTAACCCTCCAAACCTTCTCCCTGACTCAAGCTAATCCAAATATAGTAATTCCTTACCAAGTCCACTGTTGGTCCAGGGGTAAACACTCCACCCAAACTCAATCTATCACAGTCCATTTTTTGAAACTTTGGGACTTGAAAGGGACTATCTTTTTCTGGTAGCTAAAGCTATAAAATGTATAACTTGAAAATGGTCAGTGGCCACGTAGAAAGTGCAGGCCTGCAAAGAGAGAGTGCATTTAGCGTGTAAAAAGAACCAAAGAAAATAAATGAAGAAAGCGTGTCCCGTGAGCATTAAAATTCTTGGTTGCACTTGCCTCCGAGGTCCAAATCCCTGAGCTTCCTGTAGCAGTTTCTATTTTCGTTCTGCATGTGAAATTTTGAGACAAAATACTTTCCCCCACCCATTACATTTGTGCTTAATTTCCATGAACTGAAACCAAATTTTTTTAATAATAAAAGGAGATTTATTTGGAAATATTGAAATTTATTTTTAGCCAGATAAAATGAAAAGAAACAGTGATTAAAAAAATAAACATTTGTCAGAGAAAAAAATATATTCTAAGTTCTGTAGCATTTTCTTGATTCATTAAGAGGCCCTAGTGATTGACAATTAGTACAAAAACCATGTAATCCTATATAAAAACTCATTATTCATGCCTGTGTATTGGTACCCAAGAGAGACATATATACTCCTATATATACAGGAGTATTAATTTTCAATGACATTGATTTTTATCCCTTGTAATTAAAAACATTACATTAGTAAGATAATATCTAATTACTACTAAAATCCTAAAGGAGCTATTACTGCCAATATTTTCTTAATCTCAGTCCTAAATAGGATATTTGTTTTTACTCATTATCAGTAAGCATATTTGCTAGCTGTGCACTATTTCCTAACACTCTTCTAGATGTTGAGGGTGAGATAGACATAAAGTGAAGTGAAAAGCATAACCTCTAAGAAGAATAAAGAATAGCTGGATATGCTTCGATAGATGTAATAAAATATGCCTCAGCGTACATACAACTGTTTATTAGTGTGTTTAAAGCTTCTAAATCCTGAATGAAATGCTGATTAATTTGGAGTGGGGTTAAATATGTGTTCTGTGATAAAAATTTTTGTAACATTTTGAATGAAGGGAAAGACATTTGAGGATCCACTGTGTATTTGATGTAGCTAAATATGTGGACCTACTTACTGTTGTAGATGGGAATATTAACCTAAAGAATCAGTCTCAGTTAGAAATGCTTTCTCCCAGTTCAAAGCAGATGACCAGGCAGCCCTCGCTGCCTAAAACACCTTTTCCCCATCCCAGCCCATCCTTAACGCTTGCCTCGTCTAACTCCTGCTCGTTCTTCACATCCCAGCTGAGGGAGCCCCTTTTCAGAAAGCCTGCCATTAGCTTCCTCAGACTGGGTTAGATGCCTCTCGGAGGACAGTCACTTCTGTTCTCATGCTGGGGCATTCTCACTGAATCAAAATATTTTCTCAAATCAAAAATTATAATTTCTTTTCTCAAATTGAAAATTGAAGCTAAGGATTTGGTTATGATGTGGGATTATACGATAATTGGTCAGGAGGGATCTTATATTACTTAAATTACCTCTCAAATGACAGACCATAGTGAAAAATGGAATGCTATTTGGTGGGGAAGTTGTAAACCTAAAATAAATTGCACCATGTTCCCTGGCCTGTGTAGCATAGCAATACAGATCGTAATTAGGGACAAGATATTTCCTACCAGTAACTAAGTGTGAACATGGAGTTCTTGCTATGACTAGTCCTCATATCACATTTAACTATGCACTTACCCACTTTGGTTAGAAAAAAGAATAACATTTTGTATAAATTATTATTAGTAGTACCTTAATGAACAGTGTATCCCCCTCTTAATCTTTTTCAGAATAAGTTCTTTTTATTCAGAAAAGGCTATTGAATGAAAAGATTATTCTACTTGATTTATGGGGCTTTTAAATAGCAGACAACCCTTCCAATCAGGAAGCAGGACTGTGATTTTTAACATTCACAGTCTGTAATGAGGACACAACACTGAGCTGTCATTGCTCACAGGTTAGAAATAAACTGCAGTAACTTTCCTTTTGTATTTCTGTTCTGTGTAAAAATTATTTTAGGTAATATTTGGTTGATTATCCCTAATAAAGATTATTTTTAAAAAGGGCAAAAGAGGAGATTTAGCCTCAAGTAACAAGGGAAGAATATTGAATTTGGTTCATTATTTCTGTTAACCACTTCTCTTAAAGTGTGAATTTCCCTACACAAGTATTATACTAAATGTATATTGATTCTATCTATTGATCGTGTGTGTGCTTATGATAATGTGTGATTAGAATTATACCTACATAAATGGACAAACAGACATCGATGTATTTTAATTAAGGAATATATTAAGCATTCGAAAATAAAAAGCTATATATTTTTGTTCAAAAACACCTATTTTTGTACCACTCCACCTCAGAAATAAATTTTAAAATCATTAGAAACCCCTGCATTTGTCTGATCCTTCATTCTCCCCCAAAATTAACTTCCATTCTGAATTTGCATCTCTTCATATTTGTAATAAATATGTTTAAACAACATATAGCATTGGCTATATATATTTTAAATTAACATGACTCACACTACAAAAATGTTCGAGCAACTTACTCTTTGCACTAAACATATTTTTGAAAATTTGAGACTCGTGGCTCCATTTATTTACTTTGCCACTTAACATTCCATTTTATGCCAAATTTTATTTTAAATACACTTGTGTTATTTGCATTTTAAAATATTATAAACAATGATATTATGGGCTTCTTATACATGCCTTGTGTGCACACACATGTAAAATGTCTTAAGCATTTATACTTTGACCAAAGTTAAGAATTTGAAACTTTATCAGTATTAGATATTGTTAAATTGATTAACACTTAAATTGTTAAGTGAGTTTAACAATTTGCACTCCTATCAGTTATAAATAAAAGTGGCTCTTTCCTTTGTATCCTTGACAATAGTTGATATTTTCAGAATTCCAATTTTTTTTGCTGTACCTATTCGATGTGAAATAAAATCTCACTGGACCATGTCCTGACTGCTAGGGGCAGAGGAGAGGAGTTTGGAAAGGTTCAGATTTCTTCTTTTGTGAGTTACCTTCTATAATCATTTGTACTTTTTTTTCTTAAAATAGTGTTTTTCCTTTATTGATTTCTGTGAGTTCTTTATATGCTCTAGATGCTAATATTTTGTCTTATATATGCCTTGCATGTATGTTCTGCCAGCCTGTCCATTCTTTTTACTTGATATAAGTTAATATGCAATATTCTCTGAAAATTTCTACTAAAGTTTCATAGTATTTAATTCACTGAGTTTTGTTGTTGTTATTGTAAAACAGGTTTCTAAGTTTTATATGAAAAAACTAATATTTTTAGCATCATTGATTGAATATTCTATTCTTTCCCCATGAATTTTCAATACTAAACCTGATATAAAGGAGGGGAAGAAAATCTTAAAATGTAAATATGTAGATTTATATTACTTTAAGCTAAAACAAGAAAAATGAGGATTTTCAGATATCCTGATTGTTTTGACAAAATTAAAAATTACTGGATCGGATGTTAATAACTTTCTAGCCAAAAAGTCCATGACATTGACTCAGATATAGAAATCTGCAACACTGAAGCAGTTAAGTTGAAACATAAAATGTATTGATGAAAAATAGGAATGTTCTAGGATATTTCATATACTTCAATTTTTTCAGAAAATTCTTCAATTTTTCCTTGTTTTTTTTTTTTTTAACTTTTAATCATTTTACAATGTTGTGTCAAATTCCAGTGTAGAGCACAATTTTTCAGTTATACATGAACATGTATATATTCACTGTCACATTTTTTTACCTTGGTTTTTTAATTTCTAAAAGGAATAGAAGGCTACTCTTTAAGGAAATTTTGCACACACACACAGAATTAACTGATAACACATAAGTAACCAGGAGCATCCACTGCAGTAAGTTAACTTGCTCCTGGTGGGAAATCTGACATCATAGCTAGTTTCTAATGGTTCTATTTTCTAAAAAATCCTGTAAAGTGCCCTATTAAAATTGAGTTTCTAGAGAAGAAAGCAGTAATTTCCTATCACAGCATAAAATACTATCATTAAATTAATATATTTAACTATTACCTCTCATTTCTACCCTTTTACATGTTATATAAGCATGAACAAAGAGCAAAAGCAATTATGAGAAAACAAATTTAAAAAGCAAGAAAGGAGTTAGGGAATTGGGCACAGTTGTCACAAAAATATAAACAAATTTATTGTGTGTTTGTGCAGAAGTATTAAAATTAATAAGGAAATTATAGATTATGATACTCAGCCTATTTAGAAATGTAACCAATAAGATAATACAGGTTTTTAATATACTCTATGTTTATTCACAAGACTGATTTTGAGGTCAATTTTTGTCAAACACAAACATAAAGTTAAATATTTCATTGATTCACATATTTTATGACATGTAGCCTTGTGTAGATTTATCACTTGAGCTATTATCAGAAACAATCATTTGAAATTACCATTATTTGAAAAATTACAATGCTAGTATCCATACAAAGGAATTTGTCCATTTATTGACAATTTCTGTCGTTACAGTTTCTTCCAAATGATTCTTTGAATTTTATCATATTTGATTTAGTCAGTGGGACTAATGTATGATGACTAAAGATGAACGTCTTTAAGCTAAGTTGTTCACGGTAGTTTTCTTTCAAGTCAGTATAACTATTGGAAAAATTGACAAAACTGGATTTAAATATATACAATTTCGCCCCCCCCCTTTTTTTACAGCAATATACTTTAGAATATTTAGCAATTTGTCTACCAGAAGGACTATGCATTGCCCCATTAAATATATGTGAACATACTATTTAGTTAGTTATAGCCACATTAGTTTTATAGGACATGATAGAAATATGTTGATAATGTATCATCTTACTCCAAACATTTGTTCTGTGGCAATTATTTTATTTTTGTCACCACTGAAAATATATTGAGCAATAAAATTTTGTTAAATGGGCAGATGCCCCACCAATCCACTGTGAAGAGATTTCTTCAAGCCACTTAGAAAGGCATTCTTAGTTCTTAACTCACAGGATTGTAGTGAGAATTAAAAGGAAATAATTCACAAATATCAGTAAGTACTAAAGTATTTATGTTATAGTTAATATTGTTATATGATCAGTTAAAATAAAATGTAAGATAAACTATTATTCATAAAACTATGGTTCCTTCCAATTTTGGTTCCTTCCAATTTTTACATTAGCTTTTTTCTCTAACTCCAGTACTTATCCATATACACAGGTAGACATACCATCTTGTAGTTAAAATTTTGTATTAAGCTTAAAAATATATTTTATAAAAAAATTTCCTTGTTGCTAAAGACTTCATAATTTTCATATTTAATATCTATATATCAAATAATATGTGAAGATTGATATTTGCTTTTTGAATATTTGAACATTTTTCAGTATCATAAATAATTCTGCTATTAAGTTTCCTCATCATCATGGTGACTCATGGCTTTCAGTTTGAGAGAAAAACATTGTCGCTTTATTGTTGTTTAAATTGTAATCTATCTGATAATACTTAATATTAAACATATTCTCTTCTGTTTCTATGCTAATTATATTTGTTTTATGTGAATTGTTAGTTCATGTCATTTGTCCCTTGGATTTTCCCGTAAGTATTCATCTATAATGTATCTGAATATATGTCTTATCAATTTTATAAATGATTTACATAACATAAATAAAACCTGTGACCATAATTACTGTAGATACTTTTATGTAGATCATACTCCTTTTTATTCTGATTAAATTATAACACAGTTTCAATTTCCACATAATGAAGCCTGTCTTTCTTTTGCTTTCTAAATTCTGCTATCACTTCAAAGCTTAAAATTGCCATCTCTAAGGAGAGCTTATAAATATTCAAGTATATTTTCTTCATTCTATGATTTAAACATTTTAAATATTAAGTTTTAATACAATTGGAATTTATTTAGTGTCTGTCTGCATGTGGAATCCCCAGTTTTAGTTAAAGAACCCTACATCAACAATTCCTTGTTTTTTCTATTATATTGTGACTTTCTTATTTTAAAATGATAAATGTGCAATAGAATTTACTTTTAGCTTTCTAGTCTACTTATTTCTATATCTATTTTTGAATACCAGTTTTAATTCCATCTGCTTCAATGCTATATCTGAAAATTGAATTGAATGTTTTTCGACTCATATTCTTATGTTTTCTTTCATGAGTTTTAATTAAAAAATTCATAACTCAATATTCTGACTTGTTCAATGTAAGGCTTAAAATATGACAATTCTCTCAGAATTATTGGGTGTGAAATTTGAACTTTTTCGCACTGTGGAATTAGTAGATTTATAGCATCTTTATAACATTTTTCAACTTTTTAACTATTTTAGTATGATATTTTTATGGAATTTTAAACTTTTGATATAAGGGATACTGATTTTCATTTTATTTTCAGCACCAACAAAACACTCTCTTGTAGGAATAAGGTTCTTTTCTTTAAAAAAAAAAATTATTCTGGAAAGCTTAAAATCAAAATACTGTTATGTCAAACAGGACATATTCTACTGAACAGTTTTACATTTGAAAATAGTTGACCTAAATACCATGTTTTGAACCCATGCTTATCCTTCCTTCATGCCTCTTCACCTCTTTGATCTGCTTCTAAACTTTAGAAAAATGTTACGCCATGTTCAGCTTAAATTATAAATTAAAAATAGCTCATTTTATAGAGGGGTTTTTTGTAACAATTGTATGTCTATGTGATAGGACTATAGTCAAGGAAAAAAAAAAGAAGAAATGTTTGCTAAAACGGGATGACTTTAATGAAACTGCTGTCTGTACAACAGTATCATGTATTTTACTTGAATGAAGTTGTTAAACAAGATCTCTGTTTACATATACTGTTGTGCAGTTATCAACCCAATCAAAAACCCACTCATTGTTTTTTAATTCAAAAGTGATTAGCAAATGCTGAGTAGTCACCTTATCTCACTAAAACACAGGTACCAACTCAGAGTAAATATTTTGGTAAACAATTATTCTGTCCTTGCATATTCAGCAGTGTGCTAAATTATGCATAATCTTGCATAAGTAATAAGTGAAGGTAGCTTAAATTCAGTTTGTTTTTTTTTTTAACCTGACCTATTTCTTTCAGTGCTGTTAGCTGCTTAAATCATGTATGAGCTTTCTGTAAGGCTTCAATGAGTAGCTCGTGTGGAGAAACTTCAGTAATAAATTTCAGGAGAAGACAAGTTTTTTGACAGGCATAATGCAACACATACAGAGTCTGGAACTCACACTCTGGGAATTTAGAGCAATCCTCACAAAGCAGCTTTTCCCTGTTACATTAATAGAGAAAATGAAGTATGAGAGTCCTCAGGAATTACTGCTAGGTGTAATTTAAATAATTTACCAGAAGTCAGTTCAGCACATGCATAGAACAGGGGCATACAGAGTTTGCCATAAGCAGTTTATAAATAAACTATATTCTGCTGAAGTCAGTCAGGCATAAATTATAACTATTCCTTTTGTGGCTGTACCCTGTTCCTCATTGTAATAGTTATTTAAAAAAAAAATTCTAGGTTATGACCTTCTAGAAATCACAGACATTGCCTGCCTTGTATCTTGCTTATGAGCTTCCTTATGGTTAATGGTTTGGTGGCTATGAGATCAAAGTAAAATTACTATTGCTAGAAATAAAGAAAAAATGTATTACATATCTGTAAACAGAATTCTGGAAGAATTCCTTAGCCTGAATGGGGGCAGGGGAAAAATGTGACCAAAGACCATCAAGGAGACACAGACCATTTTATGAAAGCTTTACACCTTACAGATAGAGAAAAAAGGGTATATTTTCTATTTCTTTCCTCAAGTATTGCACCTTAAATTATCAGACCAAAGTAAAAATGCCAAAGGGAAATACATAATAAAGACTCAATTATTCAGAAATTATTTGTAAAACATGCATATGGAGGTTAAAAAGCTTCTATTCAATAGAGTCTTGAGTTATTAAATAGTAGATGGGCTATAATGGCAGGCAGGTTTTCCCTAAAACATACTGTTATTGCTTTGGAAAGAGACTTTGTAAAGGTAGGTGATCTGGAATGCTTGCTCCACTCCTACAACATCAAATTATAAACCAGCATTCTGTAACTTTTACTTTCACTTAGCTTTCCTCTGATAGAGAAAATTGACTCCTTGGAGAAAATAGTTCAGAGAGTGAATAGCTATGATCCTAATGTTACGTAAGAAACACAGAAAGATAATGTTCATCCTCGTAAGTGATTTTTTAAATGTACATGAATCACACTTCCTAGGTTGTCCTTGGGAACAATATGCACTGCAGCTCCTCAGTTCTCCATATACATACATATATCACGTACCCATTTTATATGTGTGTGTGTGTGTGTGTGTGTGTATATATATATACACAATTATATATCTATGGGTTGTATGTGTATATTTATATGTGAGTTAGAACTCATTATATAATTATATGTATATATTTATATATATGTGTGTATCTATCTTTGTCAGAGTTAAAATTTTGTCTGGGAATGCACACTCTATATATGGGTGTTATAACTAGAACTTAAATATTGCCTAGATGGGATAGTAGAGGCATAGAAGAAAATATTTCAGTGATTGTGTTTTTATTTTCAGAGTCAATTTTATAATATTGAACTCATAACTTGAAAACACCTGTTAACAAAGAAATTCTTTTCTGAGCCTTGATCTGCAATGTGGAATTAAAATACACTTTTATTTGCCCCTGTCTTTAATGGAGAAGAAATACTTGATGTAGTTGTCATTCAGACGTTCAGATCTGGGCTGTGATTTATTTACATGATCTGCATATGTGATTCTAGGGGTCTTCATTGGGATATATTGTTTGTGCTGATGGGTCTACATTGATAAGCTTGGCCCAAGTTATGAGATGAATGCATTCTGAGAATGTAATCTACAGAATGGTGACTGTAGTTAGTAATTCTGTATTGTATACTTGAAATTTGCTGAGAGTGGATCTTAAGTGTTCATATCAAAAAATGAAAATAAAAATTATGTGAGTTGATAAATGTGTTAATCAACTTGATTGAGGTACTTGCTTCATAATTAATACATACATTAAATCATGTTGCACACTTTAAATATATTACAATTTTTTTTTGTCAACTATACCTCAGTAAAGCTAGGGGGGGAAAGGAAAGCTTGGCCATAATCCTAAAATTGGCAAAGTGGTTAATCTGTTAGAACCTATAATCTCAACTCACTGTTGTAAGTAACTAAATTAAACAGCCACAGTAGATATGTAAGTATGCAAGTTGCATATCAACTGAAAGACTGAAGGAAACAATTCAGAAAGTTGTATAAAACTCTCTAAAGCTTATTTGAGGTTGTACTTGCCTGAATATAGGGAAAAATGAAGAAGATCTAATACATTTCTGCCCTTGATAAGCAATCAATATCAACATGTGTGAAATTATAACTGGATATTATTGCTAAAATAATTTGTGATTTTCTACGTTTCATTCACATAAGGTGAGTACATTCCCGTATAACTACTATAGATGCTAGCCTCACAAGGTAGTTTGAGGAATGTTGAAAGTCTGTGCGTTTGGTTGGGTAAGGGTATTTAGAAAAGCCTGAGAGTATACTGTTCTAATATCGAAAGAAAGTAATATAAGAAATGTAAAAAATAAATGCTATAATAAGCATTTACATAATGCTAATATTAATATTCATGTGAGACTAAATTTTAATTCTTTGGGTGTGAAATTCTGTGGGTACTTGTTGATGGCATGTGGTGGCAAGGTTGGGCAGGGGAAAATGAGTTAGTAGTATCTTGTGCTGCTGAGGAAGGGACTCCCCCATTGGACTGCCACAGGGAATCCTGCAAAATAGGAGATATTAAGATGCCCTGCAGCTCTGAAGGGTGGGAGTATATATCCAAAATAAAGAAAGTGGTGCCATAAGGAATATAACAAATTCTCAGTCTCTCTCACTGTTTTGGCTTGGCCGGTCTGAGGTTGGCACTAACAAATTCAACTTCCTATCATTTTATTTAGTCATTAATAATCTGAAATCAAAACCCATATTGATAATAGAATTCTTTTTTACTTGTTGATAGATTTGACACTTGTATAAAAATCTAAGTTATTTGTTACTCTAATAGAATTCATCCCTCCAACGTAGCTTCTTTATCAGTGATTGTTTCCATGTTAACCTGTTGAACTTGTTACTCTAATGGAAAGTTTGGCAGCTCCTCTCATATTGCCATATGAAGGAAATATTCTGTCAGAGAAATAAATCAGGTTAAGCAATGTGCAAAGATCCATTTTAACCTACCGTGTGTCCAGCTAATGTAGGATATGCATGTGTGTATGTAATGTGCGTGTATGACATCTGGCATTTGTAGTAGTTGCCTGTGAGTCTGCTCTGATGGTGGTATAACATATAACAAAGGATTCTCAGCATTGCTAATGCTAGGTTTTCTGCATACGGGTATTTTCCTAATATCTTCTCCTATTCTGGCTCTGCAATGAAGCCCAGGAAATTCACTGTGGTGGAGCAGGAGTAAGGCAAAAAGTCTGTTTTATGACTTTCATGTAAAGGCCTTTGAATAGATCTATATAATATCAATCCAATCAAATGCAGGGGTTTAATAAATAATTTTTTTTCCTTTCTTACGAACTACTTTATTGAAATATAGTTGATTTACACTGTGTTGGTATACAGCAAAGTGATTCAGTCATACATATATATATATACATATTTTCATACTATTTTCCATTATGGGTTATTACAAGATATTCAATATAGTTCCCCATGCTATATAGTAGGATCTTGTTTATCTGTTTTGTATACAGTAATTTGTATCTGCTAATCCAACACCAGTTAGAATGACCATCATTAAAATGTATACAGATAATAAATGCTGGAGAGGGTGTGGAGAAAAGGGAACCCTCCTACACTGTTGGTGGAAATGTAAATCAGTGCAGCCACTATGGAAAATAGTATGGAGATTTCTTAAAAAGCTAAAAATAGAGTTACTATATGATCCAGCAATCCCATTACTGGGCATATATCCAAAAAAGAGGAAAACTCTAATTCAAAAAGATACATGCACCCCAGTGTTTATATAGCAGCACTGTTTACAATAGCCAAGACATGGAAACAACCTAAATGTCTATCAACAGATGACTGGATAAAGAAGACATGAGACACACACACACACACACACACACACACACACACACACACACACACACAATGGAATACCACTCAGCCATCAAAAAGAATGAAATAATGCCATTTGCAGCAACATGGGTGGACCTAGGGATTATCATACTAAGTGAAGCAAGTCAGACAAAGACAACTATCATATAATATCACTTATATGTGGAATCTAAAATATGATACAAATAAATTTATTTATAAAACAGAAATAGATTCACAGACATAGAAAACAAACTTATGATTACTAAAGGGGAAAAATGAGGGAGGATAAATTCATAAATAGGATTTTGTAAATTTTGAAGAAACTCCGTATTCAGAATCAAGATATACGGTTTTTGTCTTATTTCTGTCCCCGTTATAGGCTCCAAGAACTCTGCTTAATTTTAACTGTTTTTGACTTAATCAATACACCTTTAAAAAAAATAGAACAAACAAATAAAACCATAAATGAATACCAATCTCATACAGCACTGTTTTTTCTTTGGAATGTAGAATGACACATTATGGAGACTGAATAAATGTAGACTACATGGATGAGTTCTTTTCTAATCAGTTTTAGTAAAGCCTATCCCTGAAAAATAAGCTAAAGAATCAAGCATGTTCTCCTAATCAAGCAACCTTGCTGCAACTAAATTTTTGTTTAATTATAGAAAAGTTGGTTAAAAAAATATTGTATTTGTTTTTTATTGATTTATATCTTAATTCAAGGAATTTTTACCTAGATACTATGTGGTAGGTATAATGTACCACTTACTGAGAGTCTACCATATACCACAGGAAACTGTGCTAAAATTGTTTGAATCACTTATGATTTGGAGCTAATCATCAATAGAAAAATTATAATGTAACTTACATTAGCATGAAAACTAGTGTTGTATTTACCTTTGGAAAATTTTTCTTTATAAGGTTCTTCTTTTCATACATATTTTAAAAGGAAGCTCTAATTCTCCAGTCACTTCTATAGTTAAATGCAACTTGTGACATATGCTATTTATTAATAAAGACATGTTTCTTTGATCTATAATTGGAACTACTATAGAAATATTATTATAATTTACTTAATTTTGTCCCAATTTCTGCCTGAATTATCTGTGAACAGTAAAAATATATCATTATTTTAACTCTTTTAAACAATGACATTCTTCAGAAAAGTATATTTTTATTATTGAATTGAATCTTCAGTAGATTAAGTAATGTTAACATGAAATTTATTCTTAATATGCAATAAATAGGTTGTAGACCTGATAAAAACAGTTTAGTTAAAAGAATTCCATTAACATCATTACAATGATAGAGAAAATAATGTGCAAAATAGAGTCGCTGTCATGATCCTGACCTTGTGATACAAATTAAAATAAAGAAAAGTGTCATATTTCTCCGTGGTTCAACTTGGGTTCACCTAATAGAACTCTGACAAAAGCAAATGTTTTGTCACTTAGTCTGTTGCCAAGAACATTTTAGTGCATAATTAATGATAATCCACTCTTTAGTACGTGTATATGAATGAACACAGAGTTGCTGCTGGTGCCACAGAAACAACATCGCGTTCAGTGTGAAGAGAGCAGCACAATATCTACTAAAATAATGAGCTGTGGAAAGGATAATGGAAGGTGTCAGAAACACAATAAACATGATTAGAGTGGTTGAGGAGAAAAGAACAAAATTTAGCACCATCAGGATTTCTCTCTTGAAAAAGGAGAGTAATTCCTTCATGGATTTTTCATGTTTCCTTTTGCTGGGTTACCTATAAATACCATGGGATTTGAAGGCTATTGGTTAGCTTACATCTCTCTCTTGTATAATTGACCCTCAAGATTTGGTGTTCTCTAGAGTAATGCTTTTTATTTTACTGTGCATACAAATCACCCAGGGAATATGTTAGTATGCAGATTCTGGTTCAACAGATCTAGGGTGGGACCTGAGAGTTTGCATCTCACACTAGTTTCCTTGTTTCTGGTCCATGGACCACACTTAAGTGGCAAGGCCTAGGGAATCATCCTTAGGCCTCTTCTCAGTAGACACAATCGCTGGTTAATCCACTGCCATGAATTTAAATATATCCTTCATGTTTGTGATTTGTTATTCTTTATTTCAGGTCTCAATTCTTCTAATCTTTCATATCTTCAGTTAATAAAATAAAAACTAAACTCATTATTGTCACCCTCAATCCCAATCTTCCTGCTTCATTTCCTATCATATTAATGATACCATTGTTCCTCAGCTTGGCTAAAGTGGCCATATTATACACATTTTACAGATATGGCTTTGAAAGTTAGGTAATATATAAATGACTTCACTAGTAAGTAAGATAGTCAAGATTTGAGCACGTGTTATCTGATTTGAAAGTCTGTATTCATTCACTATATTTGATTATCTCTTTTTAAAATAACCTTCCTCTTCTTTACCTACTGATCAGCTCATACTCAATTATAAAATGTATTTTTCTGTGTAACCTTTTCCAGTTTTCAAAGCATGTAATATCTTCTTTCGCCTATGATTCCACAGCAGTTATCCATTCCTATCACGGAACAAATCACAGTGCATACCAATTGTTGGTATCTATTCTCACACCTTGGGATATAAGCTCCTGAAAATTCAGAACTGTGTCTTATTTATCTGTTAAATTTTTAAAATTAGAATAAAAAAGAAAGGAGTTTCAAAAATTAATCAAATGATAAAGAAACATACTTTAAAAAAAGAACAAAACTCTCTTGGACATACTCTTCCTAAATCCCACTTCTCTGCATCTAGATAACTACTGTTATAAATTTTGTGTGCAATTCTTAAAACTGTTATCTATGCACATCTACCATGTATCATTTATAATCTTCCCATCTACATAGTTAAAGGTATATATATGTAAATTAGGTCACATCATACAAATTATTCTGGGACTTGCTTTTATTTCAATTAACAACATATCTTGGACAACTTTCCATATCTTTATAAATAGATATAGCATTATTTTTAATAAGTATATAGTAACCGTGATACAGAGTTATAATTTTTAAATATTCACATACATATGGACAATTTAAAGTTTTCAACATTTTACTATTACTTATAAATTTGGAAAAACATATTTCATATTTCGTTCTGTTCATGTCCAAGTTTTACTCTATGATAGGTATCTAGACTTGAAATCACTGATTCAAATATATATGCTTACAATTTTGATACTCATACAGCCAAATTGCCTGCTAAGAAAACCAACCAATGCATACTCCGATGAATAGGATGACCATGATTTTTCCCTTAAAAAAAGACTTTTCCCTCACATGCACTGGGTCTTATCAATTACTAATTTTTGCCAACAACATGAGTAAGAAAAAATTTTATATTTATTTTCATTTCCCTGATTACTGATTATAGTATTCCTTGGAAGCATTTTTGTTGTTTGAATTTTTTAATATGTTTTGACCATTATTATTACCATCTGGTCATTTTTCTTTTCTATTGAGTTTTCATGTTCTTAATGATTTGTAGAGATTCTTCATACATTGAAGAATTAATTAATTTTATTTAATATGCTACAGATTTTTTCTCAGTCTATTATCTTTAAATTTATTTGAAATATATTTAAATGAAACATCTAGATTTGATATTTTCCTGTTGTCTTATTTTCACAATTTGTCATTTTATTATTTACCTAAATCTACTTATTTTAATCTCTTAGTTTCTTCTTTATGTCAAGTTTATTATGTTGCTCTACGTACAGTAAGACCCATCATTTTAAAGTATATAGTTTGATGAGTTTGAATAAACATAAGTGGTTGCATAACCATCACCACAATTAAGTTATAGAAAACTTTATTATCACAGAAAAAGCAAAACTATTGTCCTCTGTAGGTGATCATCAACCCCATGTTTCATTTAGCATAATCATTTTGAAATTCATCCTTGTTCTGCATGTACCAGCAGTTCATTCTTTTTTATTGTTGGAAAGTATTCTGTCATAAAGATGAGCCACAATTTTTTTAACCCACTCACAAGGCAAAGGACATTTAGATTATTTCCAGGTGTTGGTAATCATAAAAAAGTATAAACATTCATGTAGAGGTCTTTGTGTGTACATATGTTTTCACATTTACTTGAATAAGTAATTAGGAGAGGCCTTGATGGATTTTATAGTTAGCAGTGGTTTCTAGGAGACTATATAATTTGCATTTTCATCAGCAATGTATGAAGTTGCAGTTGCTCCTCATCCTTGTCAGCCCTTGATATTTACCAAGTTGTCCGTTTACCCATTTTATGTATAGTGATGATGGGGGAGAGCTGTCGATACACCAATTAACCATCTGTACCTCTGAACAGAAATGTCTCTTCAAATCTTTCACTCTTCTTAAATATTAGATTTTTGGTTTACTTATTTTTGAGCTTGAGGAGTTTTTCTGGCTATAGGCCCTTTATTATTGCTATTAATCAATAATAGCAAAAAAAAAGTGTCTTGCTAGTATTTTTTCCCAGTCTGTGTCTTACTTTTTAAAGTGTTTTTCAAAGAACAAACTGATTAACTTTAATAAGGTCTAATTTGTCCAGTTTTTAAGTTTGTTTTTTACATCCTATTTAAGAAATATTTGTGTAACCCAAAGTTGCAATGATGATTGTATTTGGTACATTTTCTTCTAAAATCGATGTTTTAGACTTTTAGGCTTTACTTTTAGGTCTATGATACATTTTTAGTTTTGTTTCATATAGTGTGAGGTAGGGTCTAGGTTCATTTTTTTTTTTTTTTTTTTTGGCCAGCTGTGCAATTGTCCTATCATGATTTACAGAAAAAAAATCGTATGTCCTCTATTAAAATATCTTGACCCCTTTGTCAAATATCAATTAACTATCAATGCTGTATTAATTATCTATTGTTGTGTAACATCATATCAAAAAACTTAGTGGCTGCAAACAATAAAAAATTATCTCACATTTTCTGCATGTCTGGGATCCAGGAGTAGATTTGGTAAGGAATCTGCCTCAGATTTCTCGCAGGCTGCAATCAAAATGTTGGCCAAGGCTTAGTAAAGACTCAAGCAAGGGAAGATCTACTTCTAAACTCAACCACATGGTTATTAGCACACCTTAGATTTTCACTTGATATTGGTCAGAGTTACCAGCTCTTTGCCAGGTGAGTCTTTCCATAGAGACAGTTTTCTTTCTCCAGAGTGAAAGATCAACTCACAAGAGAGCACATAGGATGGAAGCTACAGTCTTGTTTACAACCTATCTTGGAAGTAGTATCTCATCGCTTCTGTTATATTCCATTAACTTGAAGTGAAGCAATAAGTATAGCTTATATACTATGGGGAAGAGATTTCTTAAAAAATATCAGGAAAAGAAATCTTCACAAGCCATTTTAAATGTTGCTTATTACATAATGGTTTTATTTTTGGACACTCTTTGGTTCCATTGATCTATAGGTCTGTCCTCATCCCAACACCACACTGTCTTGAGTACTGTTTAGCTTTAGAGTAAGTCTTAAATTTAGGTAAAGTTTATTCTCCAACATCCCCTTCAGTAATTGTTTTTACTTTTCTACATCCTTTGCTTTTTCATAAACATTTTAGAACCAACTTGTCAGTTTTTACAAAGAACTGGTAGAGATTTTGTTCAAAATCACATCAAAACTACATAAGTTTGGGCAAAGTTGACATCTTTTTAAAAAAATTTTATTAAGTTATAGTCAGTCTACAATGCTGTGTCACTTTCTGGTGTACAGCTTTGAAATTGACATCTTAATATTGTCTTCCAATCCTTGAAAATCTTTTTATGTCTTTTAAATTTCTCTCCAAGAGAGAAATTTTGAGCATTCAATCTTCCATATATTTTTGTAGATCTAGCCCTAAATATGTAATGTTTTCTGATACTATGTTAAATTGTGTTATTTATCTCAATTTTCAATTGTCCATTGCTACTACATAGAAATTCAATTGATTTTTAAAAATTGATCTCATAAACTAAGGCTTTGATAAGCATTTATTAGTTCTAGTTACTCTTTTCTATATTCTATATGATTATCTATGTGAAGGATCATGGTGTCTATGAATTTAAAAAAAGTTTGTGTCTTCCTTTTGAATTTAAATGTATTTTACTGCTTTTTTCTTTATTGCATTGGCTAGGATTTCCAGTACAGTTTTGAACAGGAGTGATATAAATGGACATCATCATCTTATCCTGATCTTTGGGGAAAGCATTCAATCTTTAATAAATACAATTTGTAACAGGTTAGCAATAAGTTTTTAATAGAAGCCTTTTATCAGATTGAGGAAATTCTCTTCTATTTATAATGTGCTAGAAGTTTTTTTAAAATCATATATGTTGAATTTTTTAAATTACTTTCTGAGATTATTCTAATGTTATTTTCTTTTTCAGTCTATTGACATTGATTGACATTGAGTTGTATTCACTAAATTTTGAATGTTGAACCACTCTCGCACCTCTGGGATAAATCCAAGTGGTCATAATATATTTGGTACGCAATTTGGTATACAATGCATTTGTTACACAATGCAGTCTCTCAAATACACACATACACTCACATGTATAATAATATATATATGTATGTGTATATATATATGTATGATTAAAAATATATATAATATTGTACATTACAATAATACATATATGTGTGAAAAGTATATAGTACATTTCTATGAAGGATAATATAATATGTATGCTATATATAAAATTATGCATATATGTTTGAGAGAAAGAGAACTCTGACTATGAAAAGTATTTTTGCTAGTCTGGAGAATCTGAGGTTGATATATAATGCCATGTAGAAGCATTAAAGTTATAATATAATTTATGACTTGATGACTGTGGTCATGTGGTAAGAACAATTTGGTTGTGGTTTAGAGAAGGAAGAACGTAAGATCAAGGATGTACTTATTTAGAATATTATGTTCAAAGTTCAGATATGAGGCAAGATGACTTGAACCAGAGGAATAATAATTTTAGTAGAATAAATAGAAAGATAATGACGGGTATAAGACATATTCAAACAAACAAACAAACAAAAAACAATGCAACTTGATTTGAAATAAATTTAATCATGGAAAAATCTCAAGAGAAAGATAAAGGCCATGAATGACTCTAAAAAAGTTTAGTCTGAGTTATCAGGAGACCAATAGTCCTATTGATTAACTTAGATATTTACTAGTCTGTAATACAACCAACTAACTCATCTACTTGGCAGGGAGGAGAGGGAGTTGGGAAGCATAAATGCCAGTAAATTGAATGGTAAGTGGAGACAGAGATTATAGAAAGGCATCTGAGACAGGTAGGAGTAGGGTAATTCTAAATACTTTGCAGGAAACACATTAGGGCCTTAGGCAATCCCAACCACAAATTATTAATCATGGTTTCCAAGTTTTTAACACTATCAGACTGATCAGTCTGTAGTCAGAAATGAAAGAACTCTTTTTCCTTGCAAAAAAGAAATCAAACTAATCAACAGAAGCAGCTGTATTTGTGTATATTGTGGTTAGGAAAACAGAATTTGACCCTTAGAAAGTGTCATTTTCCAGGAAGTGGGGAAATGGGAACTTTGATGTATATTTTATAAGATGATTAAAATGAAGTAGGTGATCTTGCAAGTCATTTGATATCAGCAACAACATTAATGGAGAAAAATACAGGGCAGTTTTGTATATATACTAGATGTAATATATTAATGTGTCTTTTATGTATGTTAACATTTATTAACATACTAATGATTATTAATATTTTGTATCAATGTATATAAATTATCATACATTGATATCTTATATCAATGTATACTAATTTTCTATATTAATATATAAATATAAAAATTTTTTTCAAAAAAATATTTCAACTCTGAAATCAGGTTACCCAATTTTAAAGTTACTACATTAAATTCTAAACCACCTGATTCTTTTAAACACTCCCTCAGTTATTTTTCAAGTTCAATTTCTACCCTCTCTTTTTACTTTTTCTAATTTTCCTTTACATTCCTTTCTGAAGTTTTTGAAAAATATTTTACAAATTTTTAGTCTTTTTCTGTCTCCAGTTCCTTCCTTTTATTTCTTTGAATTTTATTTGGAAACTATTTTTCATTATGTGTTCATTCATCAAGGATCTACTACGAAACAGTAATAATACAAACAAAATAGACAAAGGATGATTTCATTTGTGAAGATTATATTCTAACATACTAATAATAGTAAGAATGTAATGAACAAAAGTTAAGTGAAAAATAGTGTGAAACAAAAGCATAAGTGAAGCAGGGCCATGGAGTGGGAGCATAAAGTGGGAAGCAGGTTATGAACTTTAATAAGGTGGTCAGGGTAGGGCTTATTTGAGCAAGCACCTGAAACTGGTGAGAGAAGTCATCTAATTAATGAGTGGTTGATCACTGCAGGCAGCTGGAACCACAGAGCCAAGGCTTAAAGGCTGAATTATGACTACCATACAAGGAGCAGCATGGTGACCAGTGGGGCTGAGACTCAGTGATACTCACAAAAGGACAATGACA
Organism: Camelus dromedarius; assembly: GCF_036321535.1. Lineage (NCBI taxonomy): Eukaryota > Metazoa > Chordata > Mammalia > Artiodactyla > Camelidae > Camelus > Camelus dromedarius. The sequence goes on along the minus strand of NC_087441.1, from coordinate 53,165,148 downwards.
AGATCACATAAGACTTTGTAGGCTATTGGCTCTGACCAGGGAATAAATGTAAAATTATTAGAGATTAAACAGAGGAGTGATAGATTTAACATCAGTATTTAAAGTATCACTTTGAGTGCTGTGTTGGAAGGGGGCTGTAAGGGCACAAGGAGAGAAGGAGATCAGTTATGAGGCTGGTGTGGGAGAGAAAAATCAGACTTCTCTGATAATTAAATTTGGTATGCGAAAGAGAGGAATTAAAAATGGCTTCCAGTACCTGGCTTGAGCAATGAGAAGGATGGCGTTATCATAAGCTGACATTGGAAGGTTGTGAGTAGAATTAGATTTGAAGGGACGCATCAGGAGACATTTAGGACATTCTAAATTTGAGATGCCAAACAGACATCCAAGAAGAGATGCTGTATAAACAACTGGACATAAGAGTCTGGAGTTCATGAAAGATGACTGAACTGAAGATAAAATATGACAGTCTTTTTCAAATAGATGGTAGTTAAAGTCTGGCTGAGATTTTGAAAGAGACCAAATGAGACTTCCAAGAAAATGAGTGTGGCTACAGGCAAGAACAAAGGACTGAGCCCTGAAACACTCCAACATCAAGATGCTGGGGAGAAGAAGGGGATCCAGCCAAATGGCCTGGGAAGGAGGCCTCATTGAGTGGGAAGAAAGGCAAGTGTAAAGACTTGCTAAAAATGAGGGAGTGATTCACTGGGTTAAACGCTGCTGATGGCTAAAGAAATGGAGGATTGAAAATTGACCACTAGATTTGGCATTGTGGGCATCACCCATGACCTACAAGACCATGTTTGTTTAGTGGTTGGGGAAAAGCCTGCCTGGAATGGGCTTAAGAGAAAAATGGGAGAAGAGAAATTGAAGAAGGATTATAGACATTACTTTTGAGAATTTTTCCATGAATTGGAGAAAGGAATCAGAGAGGAATATAGGACTAAAAACAGTTTTGTTTTTTTTTTAATGTAAGAATAAGTAACATGTTTGTATGACTGAAGGGAAAAAATAGAAACTGATGAAATAGATCGAAGGGGGAAATTACTGGAGGAATGTGCCCAGGCAGACAAGAATTTCTGAGATCTAATGCACAAGTGGAAGGTGATGGCCTTAGAAACTCAAGGAGTCCATCAGTTGTAACAGGAAGGGAGACAAATATATGAGTACAAGTTATGGTGGCTGGGTAGATACTGTAGTGGGAGCTCAAGGAAGTTACTTTCTCACTGCTTTTATTTTCTCAATGAAACAGAAAACAGTCTTTGCCTGAGAGGAGAAATGGGGGAGGAGGCATTGGAGGTTTGGGAAGAGAAGTTACAGAATAGTTATCTGGGAAAGTGGACTACTGATTGGATAATTGTTGTAGAATTGCACCAGTATGGGAGTCCTTAATGTCCACTGTCATGAATTTAAACACATAGTCTATGTGGCTGTGGTGCTTTTCTCTAGCTACATTCAACATGGTTGCAGGTATAGAAATAGACTTAAGAATTAGGATTTTCCTAAAAAATATGTTCAAGGAAGAAAAGGGCAAGGAAGTCGATGATGTATGGAAAATGAAATGAAGAGAGGCATTTAGACCAATGATTTCATTCATAGCAGAATCCAAAGGGTCAATGACTTTACTTTCTTTGCAGATCCATAGTGAATTTCAACATCCAGTGTAATTTTGCTAGGAAAAATAGGAAATTGGCAACAAAATAAATGTAGGAAGGCCATGATAAAAGAAGGACAAGGAATACTCAAGCTATAAGATAGTTTAAGTCACATCTGTGATCGTCGGACTGACAACCACCCCTCTATTGTTCATACTTCTTTTGCCTACTTATCAGCCTTTCTGTAACTCAAATACCACATTCCCAGGTGGTGAATTCAGCTGTCAACAAGGATGTGCTTTTATTTGAAATAATCAACAGAAGTTCTGTCTCCCCCACAGCACTATTGCAGGCACCCATTTAAAATGTGAAACAGGACTCTTCAGTAAAATATGCATGTGGACACAAGTTCAAAAGTTCAATCCCACCATGCTGCTACCATTTAAAGACAGGAAAGTAGTAAAGTGCCATTCATCAGTCATTCAAATTGGGTGTATTTAATGGAATTATGACAAAAGCCAATGTTCTTTTCTTTTCAAGAGTGTTGCTGTGTTAAATTGTAGAACCTTGTTAATGATATTCTGCTCTTGTCATTCACTTCAGGAAATGTTACAATAAGCATTAGAATATGATTATTGCATAATATAATAATTTTTTTGCTTCTAGCCTGATGTCAGACCAAATGCCCATCTAACTTCTGTGCTGTGACTGCCGCAAATCTCAGTGTCTCGATGTTGCAGGTGCTGCTGAACTAGTTCAGAATACTTTATTTTTGATAGCAATCCTATGGCTGGCCCAAACTCTAAAGTTAGTAAATAAAATTGCATGTACTCATTTGAAACATGAACACTGTTTCCACTCATAAACTGGAAGAGAAGTCTTGGCAGGGAGCCACATCCTTTCCTGGCATTACTTAGATGACCTTTAATGTGTTTGAACATGGAATGAGTCACTGTTTCTGAGAACTGGAGTTCTTGCAAGTGGTCACCTTGTTGGAGGGGAACTGAAGATGTAATTCCTTAGTCACACCTTTATGATCTCAGTGTCTACTGTAAAGTTGATAGAAAAAAAAATAAACAAATATAAAATAATCCCAAACTTGATATTTGAGCTGATAAATATTTCCTGTTTAAACAAAGGGAAAATGCTCTATCATAAAATATGATTCGTTTCTGTTGTAGTACCTTATCTATAAAGAATGAAAAAAGAATTTCAAGCTATTAGTCTCCGTTCTAGCTTTTTGAATAACTTTCTTAACGATTATAAAGTTAGGTATACTTCTGATTGCATTAGATTATGTAAGTGTTATACTGTAGGACCTTGTCTATCAGTGTTGCTAGCAGAATAATAGAAGAGAAAGGAATGAAATGGAAGAGTTGATGAATATTTAATAATGCTTTTAATCAATCTCACCAAATAAACATTTCTCATGTTGCTTTGCAAATGAGATTTGCCTATCTTAGGAGCTTGCAGATGGTAATTTTTCTTTTTTCCAGTGAAAATCTTAGAAGTCTGGTTGGACTGGTAAATGATTTTGTAACCATTAATAAATTTTAATGACTGACAACTTAAAGTAAACAAAAATAATATTGAAATGTGTTTTCTTGGGAAAGTTTTTTTTTTTTTTAATCAAACTGTATATTGCATCTTTTCCTAAAGTATTTACTTATTAAGGGCATAATTTTTTACACTTTGATGTTTAGTTTATATGATTCCTTATACATCCTCTCACCACTTTAATTGGCACATTTAGTAGTTGTGGAAATCAGTAGCAGCAAAGAGAAATACCAGCCATAGAACACAAGTCATAAAAATCATTTCAGATCATAATTAAATTGGAAATGTTAATGAGTTTGCTGTGATATAATAAGAGATAATAAGACTTTCTAAAAGACTACTCACTCTAATGGTACCTCTTCTGGTAAATGTAAACAAAAATAAACCAGGTATAAGTGGGCAAATTATCAACATGGAGGGAAAAAAAGGATAGTTATACGTTGTTGAAATCAAGACATTATGTTACATTCAGCCAACATGCATGTCCAGAGCTAACTTGATATTTTGTGTTCTGATCAATTGCCTTCAGGATCACTAGGGATGTCCTAGTTGGATCTTGAGAGTCAAAAAAAACTCTTCTAGATGTGTATTTGTTCTCATGGTTTAATCCATTATAATTCTTGTACTCTTGCTTAAATTCCTCTCCAATCTGAGAGTGCAGATTTCTTCAAAATCCATGAATTGGATTCCTTAGGTCTCTAGAAAGGCACTGAAATGAAACACTGATTTTGATGTTGTTTTACTGTATTGGGTGTATGTATGTGTGTTTGTGTGTGTATTTAAAATGAGTAATTAGTTTCAAAGAGACTTCTCATTCTTATTTTTATAGTGAACTTGTGTTTTATGGAAGAAATGAACTATGAATATAGAAACAATTGGAGAATTACAACTTTTACATTGTGTGCCACTGTGGACTCCCTTCACAAATGAGTCTTGACCTTAACTTTTAAAAAATTGGGTGCTAGTGGTGATAGAGGTGGTTGGGGAGGTGATATTTACAACAATTATAAATCAAATATCATTTACTACAAACATAATCTGTCTCACAGTAGATATTTTAAATCATAGTAGTAGCAGAATTTTTCCTAAAGCAGAATGTGTGAATCCAAATTCTACTGCAAAGGAATATAAACAGAATTTTGGGTTTATTTCTGTACTTTGACCTGAGTTGTGCTAAACAGTAGCTTCCTGTTCATTCTTACAGATTGGAAATATTTCCCTGGGGCACTGTGTAAGCCAGATTGGTAAAGATAGGCTGGGGAAAATCTATTGGAGAAGAATTCTAAATCTTTTCCAATACCCATGGTCCTCTCAAATCTCCTGAAATTCTTCTCAATCTTCCAGATTCATTTTCCAGAAGTTTTCAGATGACTTTTGATTAGAAGGCTTAAAAAAAAAAAAAAAAAAAAAACCCTAGGTTTTCATCAGAAAATTACATTTACAGTTCTACTCTGAAAGTGTTTATCTATAGAATTACCCTTGAGTTCATCTCCTAGGTTAGTTCCACCTTTCACCTCAATCAAGAAAAAGTCATCTTTTATGACATAATCCAAAATCCATACATCCCAGAGAGGTGCCACTCAGCCATTTTGTGCTGCTAAGAGGGATCTGAAATATTATCATTTCAACAGTTGAGAATTTGAAAGATAGACAAGTTTTTCCTTCATCCTATAACTAATTTTTTTAAACCACTTTAGCAGAGATTAAAGAGAAGCAAAGGCTTCTCCTTACTTTCAGAAATATATTCTATACACTCTGGTTTATTTAAATGTCTTTTGTCAGACTCAGAACAAAGAGGGAGACAGAGTGAGTTCTGGTTCAGAGAGGGCGACACTTAAATACAGTTACTGCAAAAGAGATTTAATCCTAAACAAGACATTTAATAAAAATATGAATTAATGGATATAGGAAGACAGCCTTTAAAAAGTTTAACCATCTCTTTTGATTGTTTTTAAAACAGCTATTTGTCTGAAAAGTAAAAACTGTGAATTTTATAGATAAAAATTGGGGCTGAAGAGCTAACTTTAAAATAAAAAACAGACTTTATTTTCTAAAGCACTTAAAGTTTCAGAGAAAAATTGGGTGGAAGGTACAGAGATTTTTATATACTATGTCCCCTATCATTTGCACAGCCCACCTCACTGTCAAAATCTTCCACTAGACTGACACATTTGTTATAATCAATGGACTTGCACTGATACATTATTATCACCCAAGTCCATAGTTTACATTAGAGTTCACTCTTGATCTTGTATGTTTCCATGGGTTTTGAAAAATGTGTAATAGCTTATATCCACCATTGTAGAGTCACACAGAATAACTTCACTGCCCTAAAAATCCTCCCTGCTCTACCTATTCATCCCTCCCTGACCTCTAACCCCCGGAAACTACTAATCCTTTTACTGTCTCCAGAGTTTTAGCTTTTCCAGAATGTCATATGGTGTTCAGGTTTACTCCGTATCTTTTCATGGCCTGATAGCTTATGTATTTTTGGCACTGAATAATAGTTCATTGTCTGGATGTACCACAGTTTATTTACATATTCACTTACTGAAGAATATCTTGATTGCCTCAGAGTTTGGGCAACTATGAAAAAAGCTACTATAAACATCCACATGAAGGGTTTTGGATGAACGTTAAGTTTTCCTTTAAGTAAATACCAAGGAACAAAATTGCTGGATCATATGTTAAGAGTATATTTAGTTTGTAGGAAATTTCTAAAATATTTTCCACAGTGGCTGTGCTATTTTGTATTTCCATCAGCAGTGAATGAGAGTTCCTGTTGGTCTGCATCCTTACTAGTATTTGGTCCTGTTAATGTTTTGCATTGGGCCATTCTAAATAGTGTATGGTAGTAGATCATCATTGTTTGTTAAATACATGTGATGTGGACTATCTTTTCATATATGTATTTGCCATCTGTATATCTTCTTTGGTGAGGTATCTGTTCAGGTCTTTGGCCCATTTTTTGAGTTGTTTGTTTTCTTATGGTTGAGTTTTGAGAGTCCTTTGTATATTTTGCATAACAGTCCTTTGTCAGATGTGTCTTTAACAAATACCTTTTTGCAATTCTCATTCCCTTGACAGTGTCTATTACGAAGTAGAAATTTTAATTTTAATGAAGTACAGCTTATCAAGACCTTCTTTCATAAATCATTCCTTTGATGTTGTATCTAAAAAGTCATCACAAAGCCGAGGTCATTTAGGTTTTCTCCTATGTAGGAGTTTTATAGTTTTGCATCTTACATTTAGATCTATGATGCAAGTTGAGTTAATTTTTGTAAAAGGTGTAATATCTATGTCTAGATTCATTTTTTGCAGTGGATTTCTAGTTGTCCCAGCACCATTGTTGAAAAGACTATCTTTACATAATTGCACTGCCTTTGCTTCTTTATAAAGTTGACTATATTTAAGAGGGTCCTTTTCTGGCTCTCTATGCAGTGCCATTAATCTATTTGTCTATTCCTTCAACTGTGTGACACTGTCTTGATAATTGTGATAAAGTAAATGGTTTAAAGTAAGTCTTGAAGTTGGGTAATGTCAGTCTCCTGACTTTGTTCTTTTCCTTCAGCATTGTGTTGGCTATTCTGGGTTTTTGCCTCTTCATAAAATTTTAGAATCAATTTGTTAATATCCACCAAATATTTGCTGGGATTGTGACTGGATTGTTTTGAATCTGTGGATCAAGTTGGAAAGATGTGACATCTTGCTAATATTGAGTCTTTATGAACATTGAATGCTGCTTCATTAATTTATTCATTCTGGCTTCTTTCATGAGTTTCATGGTTTTCTATATATAAGTCTCATAGATTTATACCTAAATATTGTATTTGGGGGGGTTGCTAATGTAAATAGTATTGTGTTTTCAATTTCAAATCCCACTTGTTCATTGCTGGTTTATCGGAAATCAAATGACTTTTGTATATTAGCCTTATATCCTCCAACCTTATTATAATCACTTTTTAGTTTCAGGAGGTTTTTTGTCTTTGTTTTTGTTTTTTAATTTACCCTAATAGTCTACATAGATAATTATGTCACCTGTGAAGAAACTCAGTTTTATTTTGGTCTTCCCTATCTGTATTCCTTTTATTTTATTTTCTTGACTCACTGCATTAATGAGGTCTTCTAGTACAATGCTGAAAGGAGCGGTAAGAGGGAACACCCTTACTTGTTCCTGATCTTAGTGGGAAAGAGTTGAGCTTCTCACCAATAATTATTTTGTTAGCTGTAGGTTTCTCATAGATGTTCTTTCTCAAATTGAGGAAGCTCTCTATACCTAGTTTGCTAAGAGTTTTTATCGTGAATGCATGCTGCACTTTCTCAAATGCTTTTTTTGTATCTATTGATATGATTAGTGTGAATTTTTCTTCTTTAGCATGTTGATGTAGTGGATTGCACTATTTGATTTTCAAATGTTGACCCAGGCTTGCGTACCTGGGATAAATCCAACTTGATTATGGTATGTAATTATTTTTATACATATGGATTCCATTTTCTAATATTTTATGAGAGATTTACATCTGTGTTCATGGGTGATATTGATCTGTAGTTGCCTTGTAATATCATTCTCTAGTTCTGGTAGTAGAGCACTGCTGATCTCAGAATGAGTTGGGAACTATTCCTTCTATTTCTATCTTCTGGAAGAGATTGTAGAGAATTGGAATAATTTCTTTCTTAGGTGTTTGTAGAATTTATCAGTGAACCCATCTGGGCTTCTTGTTTCTGTTTTGAGAAGATATTAATTATTGATTCAATTTCTTTAATTAATATAAACCTATTCCCATTGTTATTTCTTCTTGTGTGAGTTTTAGGAGATTGTGTTTTACAAGGAATTGATCCATTTCATCTAGGTTATCTGGGGACATAGAGTTGTCCAAAATGTTTCTTTATTATCCTTATAATGTGCATAGGATCAGTAGCGATGTTCCCTTTTCTTTCTGATACTAGAATTTCTGCCTTCTCTAGTTTTTCCTAGACAAACTAACTGGAGGCTTTTTAAATTTACTGATCTTTTCAAATAACTACTTTTTGGTTTTGTTGATTTACTCGTTGATTTTTTTTTTGTTTTCAATTTTATTGATTTCTGTTCTAATTATTATTATTTTGCTCTGCTTTTTTGGAATTAATTGCTCTTCTTTTCCTAGTTTCTAAATTAGAATCTTAGATTATTGGTTTTAGACCTTTCTTCTTTTCTAACCTCTAATAGCACTCAGTGCTATGAATTTCCCTCTAAGCACTATTTTCACTGCATTCTGCAAATTTTGATAGGTTGTATTTTCATGTTTATTTAGTTCAAAATATTTTGCCTCACATATTTTGATGCTCTGTTTTTAGGTGCATACATGTTGAGGATTGTTATGTCTTCTTATATATACTATTAATCCTTTTATCATTTTTTTCCTTTTTAAAAAATTTCTTCTTGAAGTTGATTTACAATGTTAGTTTCAGGTGTACAGCAAAATGATTCAGTTATACATATACATACATATATATTTTTTTCAGATTCTTTTCCATGATACGTTATTAAAAGAAATTGAATATAGTTTCCTGCGCTATACAGTAGGTCCTTGCTTTTTATCTATTTTTTATATATAGTAATGTGTGTCTGTTAATCCCCAACCCCTAATTTATCTCTCCCCACCCTTTCCCCTTTGGTAACAATAGTTTGGTTTCTATGTTTGTTTTAATGCCCGTCTTTATCCCTGATAACTTTCCTTCCTCTGAAATCTGCTCTGTCTAAAATTAATTCAACTACACTCTTCCTTTTAATTAGTGTTAAAATTAGTGTTGCTTTCTCAGTTTATTTACTTTTAAGCCGTATGTGTCTCTGTATTTAAAGTGAGTTTCTTATAGACTACATAATAATTGGATCTAATTTTTTGACCCACTCTGAAAATTTTTGTCTTTTAATTGGTGTGTTTAGACCACTCGCCTCTAAAATTGTTCCTGATATAAGTTGATTAATGTTTACTACAGTTTCAGTGTTTTTTATTTGTTGCTCTTGTTCTTTGCTCTTTTTTTTTTTTTTTGGTCTTTCACTCTTTTTCTGCCTTTTGTGGTTTTAATTTTATATGATTTTACTTTTTCTCCTTTTTAGCGAATCAGTTGTACTTCTTTTCAAACTTTTTTCAACCTAGAATTTGCAGCATATGTTTACAATTAATCCAAGTCCACTTTCAAATGGCACTATGTCACTTCAAGGGTAGTGTGAGCTCCTTAGAATAACAAAGTATTTCTAATTCCTCCTCCTGTCTTTTGATTCATTGCTATCATTCATTTCACTTTAAATAAGCATATATATGTGTGTGTGTGTATATATATATATATATGTGTGTGTGTGTGTGTGTATGTATATATATATATGGAATATATGTATAAATATATAAAAATATATATCTTTTACACACATACATATATATGGATACTTAATTGTTGCTATTATTATTTTGAACAAACTGTTATTTGTTAGATCAATTAAGAACTTGAGAAATAAATTTTTTGTTTGATTTTCACTTATTCTTTCTTTAAATGTTTCTCCTTTCTTCATGCAGATCTGAATTTCTGATCTGTATCATTTTCTTTCTCTCTAAAGAACTTCTTTTTACGTTTCTTGCAAGGCAAGTCTACTGGCAATAAATTCCCTCAATTTTTGTTTGCTTGAGAAAGTTATTATTTCTCCTTCACTTTTTTTTTTAACATTTTTTATTGATTTATAATCATTTTACAATGTTGTGTCAAATTCCAGTGTTCAGCACAATTTTTCAGTCATTCATGGACATATACACACTCATTGTCACATTTTTTTCTCTGTGAGTTATCATAACATTTTGTGTATATTTCCCTGTGCTATACAGTGTAATCTTGTTTATCTGTTCTACAATTTTGAAATCCCAGTCTATCCCTTCCCACCCTCCACCCCTCCTTCACTTTTGAAGGATAATTTCTCAGGATACATTATTCTCGGTTGGTGGGTTTCTTTTTTCTCTCAACACTTTGAATATTTTACTCTACTCTTACTGCTTGTATGGTTTCTCTCCCATTTCCAGGGATAGCAGTTTGCTTTGTGACCTCACTTCTCTGACATGTCTAAAAAAGATTGTTGACTTTTCGTTTGGGTCAGATATTTGCTTATGATGACTTTCACATTACATGCTGGACAAGAGATTGGAATTCCCAGCTAACTTTTTAAAATCTAGCCCCTTAAAATGAGATATAAATCTAGCACTGTTTTTGAACCATTAAACTGTAAGTGATAATTTCCCCTTTTCATTCTACAACTCCCTTAATATAGTAGTCCTGCATAAATACATCACCCTTTTTATGATACTGGTTTTGCTTTGGATTTTTTTAACCCTCCTCTTTCAAAGATTATTTGAGATCAATAATGGCTATTAAGGTGGTGATGGCTAGTAAGAGGCTTGAATAGGAACAGTGATAAAAATTGTCATTTTTTTTTTCCTTTGGAGCTAATTCTTTTTTTTTCATAGGAAGGGGAATTTTTTGTATAAAAGTTTCTACTCAGAGGATAACACTTTTTCCATTCTTTTATCATTTATTAAAATATATACTATTTCATTTGGTTAATTTCATAAATCTTCCTGAATTTATACTCATTTTGGATTAGCATAAAATATTTTCAATGGGTCACTGTTTACTCTAATATTCTTTAATCCAATGAGCTTTATGTGCCTTGTGAAGATGTGTTGTACTCACAACACTCAGAAAGTGAAAGAAGTTGTTTATTTGGATAGTGTCTTAGTCTGCACAGGCTTTCTGAATAAATCATTAATCTTCAGTTTTGCAGCCAAGAACACATTTTTAGGAAGCAGACCTTTATTAACCATCTCATGACTCAGTTTCCTCAACTCTAATGTCAGATAAGACTAGGACTTATAAAGCAAGCACTTGTGAGGATGATATAAAGTCACATTTTTAAAGTGTTTGAAATAGTGTAAGGAATGTAGGAAGCATTTAAGGGATATTAATTATCAACAACCACAGCAACAATATGGTTATAGCCAGGTTGGTAAGAAATCAGTGGTGAAATTCTATGGATTAACCTGATGTTTTGGGCCTCGAAAGATGGAACTCTTACATATTGATTTATTCAGCAAATATTTATTATGTGTCAGACACTGTACTCCATGCTGGGGTTATAAATAACTGTGATATAATTTGATTGTTTTAAAAGAGAGAAGTAAAATCTACTCTGGGAGCACTGTGTGGGGATTAATTAATTCTGTCTAGAAGAGTCACAGATGACTTCACAGAGGGAAAAGGCATTGGAATTAGGTCTCTAGAGATGTGCAGGGCTTAGCTAGGGGAAGCATAAAGAGAAGATAAAAGGAGACTTTCCAGAAAGAAGGCACAGCATGAACAAGAGAATGAGGCATGAAAGTGTCTGGTGTGTTAAGGAAATAATGGATAGACAGTTTTTCCTGACTGGTTGGCAGAGCATAGAGGGGGAATGGTAAGCAATGAATGTGGAAAAACCAGCTAAGGACACATTATGAAGGACTTTTAATGTCTTGCAAAATACTTTAAGCTTATACTGAAAATGGTAGGAAATGAGTTGAGTCCCACATGTATTGTTCTATTGCTCAGTCATCATTAACTTATCCATTCCTTCAACAAGTGTTTATTGAACAGTTACTATGTTCCCATCCCATTCTAGGTACTGGGAATTGAGCAGTAACCAAAAGATAAAAGCCTTGTCTTCATAGACCTCACAACTTGGTGTGGAGTGGAAGACAATGAGCAAAAATAAAGTAAAATTAAATCCACAGTCAGAGATGATAATAAATGCAATGTGAAAAATAAATCAAGGAAGAGAACTAGCAATGTGGAAGGGGATTTTAGATATGATGGCCAAAGAGGGTGTTGGTTAAAAGGTAACATGTGAGCCAGGCCTGAGGAAGGAAATGACCCATGTGGCTATCTGGAGAGAATAGCAACTGGGAAGGCCCTGAGGTAGAAGTGTGCCTGCTATGGTCAAGGAGCAGCACGGAGGCCAGTATTGCTGGAACAGAGTAATCAGGGGAGAAACAAATTAACTACGACAGAAAAATGATAGAGGAGTGATATTGAATATGAAGATCACAGAAGACTTTATGGACCATTTTTTGGATTAGATTTTAGTCTGAGCAGAGAGCGGCACTGATCTGGCACTTCTGTTTTAAAAGGATCACTCGGACTGCTATGCAGAAAATAAGCAGGGGAGGTGGGAATGAAGGGTAGAATTAAAAATGAAATTAGCAGACTGCTGCAGTAATCAGGCAAGAGGGAATAATAGCTTGGATCAGCATGGCAATGGTAGAATAGAAGGCAAGAGAATATATTCTGGAAATATTTTAGGGTAGAGAGATTCCCTGAGGAGGCGACCTGAGTGTGAGAAAGGACGTGCTGCTTCAAAGGTTTTTCAGCTGCTCTGCCCTTGCTTCTACCTCCCTAGGTGGACTCCTGGACTTCATCAGTCTCCTTTCCTTCTTTAAGTTTCTACCACTGCCTTTTCTAGTCATGTTCATCCAAGACTGTCTCTGGGAAGGACGTAGGCTTCTTGGCTCTTCACAGCCTTAAAGACAACTTCCGGTGTTTTACTGTAAATCAGTGTATGAAAACAGGCTAAGCATGACGCGCTCACACACACACACACACACACACAAAAGAGAGAGAGAAGTTATGGTTTACAAACTACTTACGGCAGTAATACTTAGTAGACTGTACTTTATTTCCTCTGAGAAGGTAAATGAAGGCTTCTTAGTAATTCTGTACTATTTTTACATTGAAATGAGATTCTGCATTCCCTCTCCTTGGTGAAAGTCATATATCCTAGCTCAAGAGGATAGTTTTTCTCTCCTGATGAGGATGCAGTCCTGGCAGAACAATAGGTACTCATTTATTTACTAAGGAACACATTCACATCTGTGGACTTCAACTGAGTAACACCCAAAGGCAAATCCACATATTTTCGACTGCTGAAAACTCATACAATTTGGGGAAAGTAGGAATGTATACAAGAGTTTTAGAGCTCCTCTCAGAGCCTTGAAAGACACCTATATAAATTAGGACCTAAAGTTATGTTTCAGTAACCACAGAGTAAACCTGACTCTGGTGATGCCCTTACACCAACTCCCATGTCACCCAGGAGTGATCTGAGTCTGGTAACCTCTTTGCAGGATCCACAAGCTTTGGGGCAAGAGTCCTCTGATTAGACGTGGTCTATGATTTGGAAAGAAAATTGTCACGCAGTTTAAGGGCATTTTGGTATCAGAGACTACAAATTGGGCTGATTCTTTAAAATTGCACTGTCGTTACTTCTCTCATTCTTAAATAAGCATCCTTTGACATGGAATTTTCTAGAACTTCTTCTTTTTGTGTGAGAAAATTATCTTCATAATTATTTTCTCTTCAAATGTAAAACTGACATGCTCTTCAATAAACTTTCTAATCTTTAAATTTATTAAGCAGCCATATATGTAGTAAATATCCACAAAACAGAATACTCCATGAGAAATTACATTTGACTTACAGAGGAATCTCCACACTTTATTTTGTTTCCTTTTCATAGCAAATAGTTACACATTGTCCAACACATGAAGTCATGTGGAATAAATTCGTGTCCCTAGAGCACCAGGCAAGCCCTTGCCTCCTGTGAGGCAGTGACTCTCGAGGGGCTGGCTGCAGACTTTTGTGGTTTCCATCAAGAAATGCTGCTGTGGCTCTTCATCTGTATGCACCACTGAAAAATATTTTTACCATTGATTTTCCTCTGGCATTGATCTACCACCTGACGCCATCAATAATGCGGTTTGTCGGCTGATTTCTTAAGCTGTCTGGAATTTTTTTCATTTCCCTGGCAGAAGAGGAGCTGGTAGTAAGGCAGGAAGAAAGGTTGATAACTTCAACTTGGGAATTTGCAGCCATTCTATCTACTCCACTCAATCGTTCCTCCCAGCCCTTCTTCCTCCCTCTCGTTCACCTATCACTTTATTACTTGATAGGAAGTCTTCCGTCGTGTTGGCCTTCTGAGTATTGCTATTTTTCAGTTTGGTGTGCATTTGAATGCAAATTAAATGGGACAATTATCTTTGGTAGAGTGTTTTCTTGATGCCAGAGGAAAGCTTTTTCTTTTACTTCCCTTAAAAATCTGAGGCATCTAAAAAGCTGATTCAACTCAAGTACTTAGTGAGAAACCAATTCTGTAAACTATGCCACTTCCATTTATTGAAGTTAGCCCATGTTTGAGCCTAAAGGGAGAATTTTCTGAAACACATGTCTATTTCACTGTGGCAGAATGCCTCCCTTTACAAAGCAATAATATGAGGAAAAAAAGTAGATAGTCAGCATTCCTACATCCCTTGTAAACTAAAATGAAAATGCAGATACCCTTCTGTCAAGGTCCTGATCCTAGACAAAATTATATACCAAAATTTGACCAAGCCCGTTCTTGGAGATATATATTCATTATTATGCATGAACTTAACTAAATATTGATCACTCTGAGTGGAACAGATGGAAACAGCTATTTTTCTGGATTTCAGATATTGAATTATGAGAGGTCAGGGGGAAAAATCTCATTGATAGGTCAAAACAAAATAATTCAAGAAAAAACAAAGGATATGATTTTATGTACAATATATCTTTTTTGCCTCCAAACATTTTAAAAAATTTCTAACTATAATAGATAACTTTCTTTTTGACAACATAGGTTAGACAAAAAAATTCCTAGTATTTTAGCCATTTATTAGGAATGCAAGTAACAACTATTTCAATTAATGATATGTATTTATATTAAGATGTTTTCACACATTCAATTCTATCTTTTAAATAGTTATAAATTTAACAACTTAACATTCGTTTGAACTGTGTACATCTATAAAACTCAGGTATATTCGTATGTGATGTGCATTTGCATATGAAAGATAACCCCTGAAACTGCAC
This sequence comes from Camelus dromedarius, assembly GCF_036321535.1. NCBI lineage: Eukaryota > Metazoa > Chordata > Mammalia > Artiodactyla > Camelidae > Camelus > Camelus dromedarius. The sequence goes on along the minus strand of NC_087441.1, from coordinate 53,150,056 downwards.
AGCACACAAACTACTGTATCCTGTGCCCCTGATCTACTCAGAAGCAGAATTGAGGAGTCACTTGGTAAATACTTGATTTAATTAAAGACTGCTAGATTGCTCTCTAGATCAGCATTTTCCATCCCACCAGTACTTTATACTTTCCTATTCTCTAGTTTTGGGCACTATTTAATGTTATCTTTCTGGTGTTTAGCATTCATGTGAGCCTTTGCTATGTGGTTCTCTCTTATTTGAAGTTACTGATTTTCTCTGATGCTAGAACCTAACCACCTTTTATCTCCCCCAGGGTTTCTCACAGTTTTCTTAATAGGCTTCAGAATCCATCACCATCCTTGTTCCTTCCGAGATATCTCCTGGGTTGGAGATAGAAAGAAAACTAGCTACAAAGCTGATTCCAGATCACCAATGTTTTGGAAACATGCTTTGGCCAAAGTGTGTGTGTGTGTGTGTGTGTGTGTGTGTGTGTGTATGAATATTAAGTTTGAATCTACTTGAGTGATATTTTTCATTCAAGCTGTGTTTTTGCCTCCACCTCGATTCTGTTCCAACAAGAGTCACCTGTGTTGAGTGCTCTGCATATCTTCCCCCTTCTTGTGGGTCTCCTTAGATGTGTTATTTTTTCTGTCCAGATACTGTGTTTCAGATCCAACTTCTAGGATACAGCAAGCAGCAGCAATCCCAAAAGTGAGGACAGATAGACATAGGAACCACTTGTTTTGCCAAGTGAACATCCCTCTCAAGGTAACAGGAAAGAGCTTCTCTGCTCCCTCTGTCTGGAAAGGCTAAGGCTCTCCCAGCCTCTGCTGCAACTGCAACAAATATTTTGTGTTCCTTGTCAGCATCCTTCCAGCTGCACAGAGACTAGGTTGATCAGGTGGTCCTCACAGGGATGCATATGGAGGATGCCCTGCCCATTTTCTCACAGGTTTGCAGATTGTCAAAAGCCAAACAGTAATCGGGGAGACCATTTAAAAGGGATTGTACAACAGGGTCAAATGCTGAAAGATTTTTTTAAGAACAATATGGGAACTGGAAAAAACCATTGAAGTTTGACATTTTGGAGGAGATTTATGATTTTTCTTTATAGTAATGTTGTAAAATTTCAAAAAAGTAAGGAATAAGGATATAGAAACTGCTATTAAAGACTGTTCTTCCTAGGGTATCTCAGATAAAAATGATATGCAGGTATAAATAAATACAGATGGCTAGAGGTAGACACAGGGTCAGAGGTCAAGAGATGTTTTTAATTTCACTGATGGGGGATCTTGAATATGTTTATATAGATGGAGTAAGGAGAGAGAGTATTTGGAAATACAGGAGACAGAGGGAGTGCCAAGGACACATAGTTCTGGGGTTAGTGGGGAGGAAATTATTACTAAGGTAAAAGAATCCATCTTGAACAGAATAAAGGACATTTCTGACACAGCTGGAAATGAGGTCAGAGTGAGTAAAACTGAAAAGTCATTTGTAGATACGGGGGCAAGAAATTAAGGAAATTATGTACAGTCTGTTTTCTCAGTAAAGTATGAAGCAGGATCATTGGCAAAGGGAAATGAAAGTTTGCAGCGGGAGAAACAGTGACGTGCTGGCGCTGGCTACCGTAGGCTAACAAGAGCTAATTGCTACGTTTTCAGGAATTCTGTGTGCCACTGTTAAATATGGCCATTATTATAATATAAATTACGTAAATTTACAATTACAGTAAAACAAAGGTAATAAATACTCAATATTCATCACTTCCTATTTTCTGTGCTCTTGACTATCTGAGAACAGGTACAATAGTTTATCTGGTGGAAATACCATAAAAAGTATACTACATTTCTTCCCACTCTGCTTTTAATGATGTCACTGATACCTTAAAATGGGCCATGGTGGAAATATTTGAAGCTTGAAGATCAGAAAATGCTGCAAATCAGGGCTTTTTTAGTTTGTTTTGTTTTGCAAAGAGCTGTTGATTGAACAAATACTGGTAAAGCACTAGGGAACGTTTTTTGAGGATAATAGTGCTTTGAATGAGTACACTGAAGGATAAGAAAGAGCTGACTACTGACTGGTAAAGGATGGCCACAGCTGCCTGGGCCAGGCCGAAGTTAGGGAATACGTTTGTAAAGGCAATCTACCCCACGAGCCATGCAGGTCTGGAAACAGTGAGTGTTGGGTTGAATTCCTTGGGTGCAGGGTCTGGAGTGGAGGGGTGGGAATGGTTGAATTGAAACATCTTGAGGCCAGTGATGGAGAGTAATGACCTCAAGAGGAAGCTAATGTACTGGGAAAAAAGAATGGGAGTGTAGAATCAGAAACCTTAGTGAGTGGAAGCCCGGGTGTAGCAGAAATGATGCAGAGGGAAGGTAAAAAGGATGCAGAGTTGTAATCAGAGAGTGGGATTTTGGAACTTATTATTTCATGTGAAGCCATTTCCAGACCCTGGGTGTGATGGTTCTTAGGAGTTTGCTCAAGTTATCATGACTGGAGATACAATGGGATTAGGAGAAGAATTACCAGTTTCAATTGTTGGAAGAGTTGATCATGTAGGCTGAAGGTACCAGAGATGATGACAGGAATTGGAGTGAAAAACTGAGACGATGGGGGAGTAAAAGTGGAGATATGAGGAAGATATGGGAGTTGGATTGGAGAGCTGCACTGAGCTGGATCAGATAGCTCTGGGGTCCCTCACGTTCAAGAAAATTATTCAGTGAGAATGGTGTCTGTGGAAATATACAGGTGATGCTGCCTTACCAGCCACTGTCTTTCTTAAACAGTGGCTGCACTGGGTATAAACAATGTATTGGAGTGTATAAAGAAATAACATTTTTAAGGCAGATACTTTTACTGTTTTGCAAAATATAATTTGCTTAAAATTCGATAGAATTTCTGATAAAACTGATAACACATTTGTGCTACTTGGTCAGGGACAGTGGCAAGGATGTCACTTTTAAAATGTTACTTTTTCTAACCCACTAGTTCTAGGCCACACTGCAGAGGGAATTTTTTTCTCTCTCTCTTTTGTATGTTCATAAACGATTAAGGCAATATCCCCAATTTTTTCACACTTAAATTCTTAAACATTTTCAAGTTCTTGGTACTGTGACGTATTTTCCAGAATTTATTTTAGTATTTGTTCTGTTTCACTCCCTTTACTATTTCCTCTAGATGTCATTTCCCTTTCTACTTTTATTAAGGGTGTCATATTAAGCTCTATGGAGTGTTAGTTCTCAATTTTCCCTTTAATTTTTTATACAAAATCATATATAAAATATCATCTTATCCTTTAGTGTTCATCCTTTGTAGCAGTTTTAGCCATTATTTTTCACCAATGTTTTGAAAGTAGGCACTTAGCTCATGTTTCTTAAAGATGCACTTTTCAGGATGTGGGTGACATCATTGAACAGGTGCATTTGTAATAATAAATTTTCCCAAAACTTCTATCTAAATCTCTTGCTTGGTGCTGCTCAACTGGGAATCAAAATCCAGCAGTATAATAACAGGTTATTCTTGTTCTCCATTTTCTCTTCCATTGTAAATGTAGCCATAGTTTTAACAAGGGCTAGTGGCTTAGCCCAAAGGATTGATTTGGGACCCTTTGATAGATCAATGCTTGGGTATCAAGGACATCTATCCCTCAAATCTCATTGGCAAATTGTTTCTTACACAAGGCTAATGTAAAAGATGGAGAAGAAAAGCATCTCTGAGTGTGTGTGTGTGTGTGCATGAGTTTACAAGAAATGATCTTTTATACACACACACTTAATATCTCCATGCAAATTCCATTTTATACTTTACCAGAAGGTAAACTCTGAAAGCTGATCATTTAGTCATTCATATTTCTATGTAGTTTAGTTTAATCTTTTGCCAGTGCTATCTGAAAATGGTGAGAATTTTGATAAGCCATCAGAGAGAAGAAAGTAGTCTTTTCTAAAGTCCAGGCCAAGTCTGGCGTATGGTTTGGAAAACTTGGGCATCAACAAAGTGCCAGGTGCTTGAAGGGCAAAGAATGGTTTAGCCTCCGTATCTGTGGGAGGCAGTTTGATGGAGTGAAGAGATACTAGGTTTGGGGTCCCACACTCATGAGTCTCAACTTGTCTTTGCCTTACTCTTTGATTTCTGGCAAGCTGTGTAACATGCCTAAATCAGAAGTAAGATCTGTAATTTGAGTAGACTAACATCTGTCTCAACTGTTTTGCAAAGGATTATATAAGATATTTTATTAAAAATCCTTGCAGCACACCTGGCACAGAGTAGGCCTTCAATAAAGAGGAGTTTCCACATCTGAAATACCCTGAGAGTAAACAATTGCATCATTTTTCAATGTTCTATCAAGATGCTAAAATATTGCAGTATCTATCACTGTAATTTCTAAAATTTGGATTAGATTTCCAATATAAAAAGTCTTGAAACAATGTAAGTTGTTGGTGTTTACAATTCAGATTTCTTAAAAGCACATAAGAAGTTTAAGAAATACCTACATAAAAAACAGTGAACTATTAGTGAAAAAGAAAAATTGTGGGAATGGCCCTCTTTCTAATATTCTAGGTGTAAAAGCCATCACAACTGAATTAGTAATTTTTTTTTTTCTTATGAAAGATTTGCTGCTTTATTCTTACCTCTGGGATAATATTCTATTGCCTCCACCAAATGATTGAACATAGGTTTTTATTTTTGAGTCTTAGATTTTTTTTTAATTGTAAAATAGTATCACTTTATTTTTAATGACCTAATAACTATTATTCATCTTACTAAAAGGTCTTACTGTTTTCTTTGGGATTATCCTCTGCTAGATTAAAATCTTAATGTGACATAAAATATTTCCTTCTCTTGTTTCAACAACCTGCTATGATAATCATTGCATACTCTTGGTCAATTTATTTAATGTTATTGAGATGATTTATTATACATGTTATAATTTCTCTTATGTCTACTCTTTCTATCAAATAATACTTCAATATTAATAATTGTTAGGAATTTACATAATAACATTATTTGAGAAGTAGAGAAAAAAATACATGAACTTGCCAGCAAAGTATATCTTAACTGAAACTATTTGGTTTCATATTATTTTTGTTCAAAGATGAAAATTAATTACAGTGGTCTATAGGAAAATTTACTATATTCTTTATATAACTAAACTGACTATTAGAAACCAGACCTATTTGTTTTCTATGTTTTGCACTGACAATTACAAAATGATATGAATTGCGGATTTATTTAAAGTGCATAGTGTATATTCCTCTATTGTCAAAATTATCTGTGTTATAAATGGGGGTGTGTCCACAAATACAAATTTTTAAAACAAAAAATGGCTGATTTTCCCAGGTAAAAACAACAATAAGAGACAATTGGCTGAAATTTCTTTTAAACATATGAAGGAGTCACACTATAGCTTTGCTTAAAGACTGTTAGTTTCTGTTTATGGTGTTTTAGAAAGTCTAAGCTTCTGTGACAGAAAACAGTCTTTTACAGAAGTATCTAATCCTATCCAAGAGGTGGTTGCTAGGAGAACATTTGATGCAAATTAATCAGTAAACATCTAGCAGCCAGCTACCTGAGGAGAAGGGAAGGGGGAGAGACTTAGAAGCTGGCCAGCAGGGAAACTGCTGATGGGAAAATGACTGTCGAGGGTTTTTATACACACCAGCGGCATCACACTGTGAAAAGATTTTTTTTTCCCTCTCTCATTCTTGTAGGTAAAGAGGAGAAAAGAAATCAGGAAAAATTGGGAAGATAAATGGGGTCTTTCCAGTGAAGGTGAGCTTGATTTTTTTTCTGGTGAACTTTGGCAAGGCAGCGAGGATTGGATTAATTAATGATTAACAACCAATGAAGATTAGTGAGCATGGACTAAGATACCTAGTCCTACCTAGATATTTGTATTTAAATTTTCCTGTGCATCCGTCATGTGTCCTATTCGAAAATAATGTCTCTGTAAACTGCAACAACCACAGAACAGTTTGAGTGTGCAAAAGGGTCTTCCTTACCTAAAACTTCATCTGGGACAAGATCCTAGGATATTTTAGAGAGAATTAAGGCTAAATAGCTGGCCATTTTAAAATGAAAAGTATGCTTTAAAATATCAACAAAATGAAAAATAAATTTGCTTTCTTAAATTTTAATGGAGTTTAGGTGCGTCCCACCTAAATCCCACAGAGAGACTTAGGTCATTGATCAATACATGTATCAGATGCAGGAAAAACGGATGTGGGCATGAGGAGGACCGTGTCCCAGGCTTCGGCTGAGCCCCTGGGACATGCCCCGCCAAGTGGGGGTCCTTGGCTTTGCGCAGGAAAGAATTCAGGAGCAAGCCACAGTTGAGTAAAGGTAGATTTATTCAGAGATACACTGAAAGGCAAGAGAGAGGCCACGAGGTGTGGGGGTTGGGTGCTCAGATTAAAAGTAAGTACACACTCCATAAACAGAGTGCGGGCCATCTCCGAAGTGGGAGAGAGAGAGGGCAACGGCAGCAGCAGAGAGGCATAGTGTTGCCAGTTTTTACAGGATTGGTGGCTTCATATGCTAATAAGTGGAAGGACCAGTCTAACTAGCCTGGAGAAGGAGTTGGATTTCCCAGGAAGTTGGCTATTTCCCACTCTTTGACCTTTTGTGGCTAGCCTTGGGATTGTCATGGTGCCTGTGGGCATGTTATTTATCATGTTAATATATTACAATGGGCGTATAATGAAGCTCAAGTTCTGCTAGAAGTGAAATCTCCCACTATCTTGAGCCTCAAGGCCTACTGCTGGTTGAATCTTTCACCATTTTGATGTTAATTACTGTAGCATTTCTTGAATGGCTGTGCCCTGCCCCTTTCCTGTCTCATATCTATAGAAGCAAAGTATCAGTCTTAGTAGAGCTGAAAAAGTTTAGACACAAGGAAATAGTTACCTTGGTTTACTGGACCTAAATTAATTCCTCACCTTAAATCTTACCGTGTTTTATTTTGAAACTATTGAAGAAAACCAAAAATTGAAATTCAACTTATAGTATCTTCACTTTGTAATGAATATGAGAACATAGATGCTTTATGTTTAGGAATGATTATCTATGAGGCTATATAAACACATACTATCCTAACAAAAGCTACAACCTAAGTAAAATAATAAAAATACGTTTATTAGTTTTACATAAACCCATTCAATTTTTTTTTTAATAGGAACAAGTTTGGTGTGGTGAGGGAGTTTATTATTTTTGTTCTAAAAATAAATCTTTCTAACTTTTCTATAATAAGAAAGTTAACTTTATTTATATTATTTTTCTTTTAAATGGTTTCCACATACACACATTGTAGTCGTGCCATGTATTTCAATCATAATTCAAAAGGTAAAAACCATGAATTCTGCTCAGAATTTCACCATATATGCTGCTTCATCTAAGATGTTGACTAAGATTATTTATTTTCTCTTCTTTATAAAATTATGATATGTCCAATAAGTTTAACTTTCTGCTCCACTTTTAAATTAGCTGGCAATAACTTGTATAGAATATTATCTTGTTTCCTTTCAGTCTTTCTTATATAGGGTTCATAATAAATAAATCTACCAATATAGAGAGCATAAAAAAATAAAATCAAATGATTGTTAGGGGCTATGGACCTTAAAATGAGAGATTAGGCCCTGACCTCAAAGAGGTTATCATCTCCTTTCAGAGTTAAATTAAAACAAATACAAGAAATAATAAGTGAAGGTGATACATTTTCAGTACGGATCATGTTCTAGAGAAGTTTGGAAACAAGAGTGTTCGGCAACTTCTATAGGAACTGGGGTAGGCTCCACAGAAGGGCTGAACCTGAGTGCAAGCTGAAAAATGAGGAGGAGTTGGAAGCAGCCCGAGAGCCTTAGAGTTACAATAGGTTGTACAATTAAGTGTTGAATAAGTAGCTAATATCAACTTACTTGCCTTTGCAAATGATATTGAAAATGATATATTTGGCAAGTGATTTTTGCAAATGTATTCATTTTTTTGGTAAAATCATGTAACGTATTCTCTCATGGAACTCTACACAAGAAAAATTAACCAGATATTTTGTTTGTGATTAATAAAAAATATAACTCATACATGTCAAAAATACATCACTTTTTTACGTAGTAAGGTCCAGGGTTATGAAGCGCTATCTACACCAACACAAACAGTTTGGAATGAAACATAATTTAATTAAGGAATTTTTTTATAACCCTTTATTGAATAGCTATTTACCTGAATTGATTTGTTTTTAAAATAAACAATGTTGTTACTATTGTTTCAAAACACCTGCATGAAAAGATATAGAAAATTGAAAAAGTATAACACCCAACAAAAATATCGAATGAAAATACTGAACTAAAATTCCTCAATACCAACACATTAATGTCTTGAAGATGTAATGAATCTACATACACAATGTAAGTGGAACATTGATTTTACTTACTCTTTTTCTAAGGAAAATATAGATCAAATGAGTGCTCTAAATTCTCTTATATTTGATCATGTGAAAGAGGCCCATAGTGGATGGTTATAATTTGGCTGTAATAATATTTGCTTATATGAAAGTTGTCCATCTGAATGCTTATAATGACCGCGTAAAGCACATCTTCATTTTAGTGCAAACTTCACTCCTGCATGCTGGTTTGCCTCATATGCACTATCTCATCCTTTCCAAACCTGAACTCCCCTATATTTACTCTTCCTCAGGTACATTTCACAGTAGTCAGTGACATCGCATTTTGCCCAGGTGTGCAAGACAGGCTGTTGGGCATCACACTTGACCATCATCTCTGGAGCCATTTGAACTCCAATTTCTATTACATAGACTCTTTGCACTAGTCCCATAATTGTTCCTGATTTCAAGTCTGTGATGATTAATTTTATGTGTCAATTTGACTAGGCCAAGAGGCGCCCCAACAGTTGGTTAAACATTATTCTGGGTGTGTCTGTGAGGGTGTTTCTGGATGAAATTAACATTGAATCAGTACACTGAATAAAACAGATTTCCCTCCCTGATGGGAGTGGGTCCCATTCAATGTGTTGGAAGCCTGAATAGAACAAAAAGGCTGATCCCCTCAAGAGTAAGAAGGAATTCCTCCAGTCCATCTGCCTTCAAACTGACATTGGTTTTTCCCCTACTTTGGACTAAAACTGAAACATAGTCTCTTCCTGGGACTCAAGTCTACTGGCCTTTGGACTGGAACCACACCATAGGCGCTCCTGAGTCTCCAGCTTGCCAATTGCAAATTATAGCCTATCGGATCTATTTCCCTGGAGAACTCTGACTAATACAAAGTCCTTGGCACTTCTCTTCTTGAACTTTGTAGTACTCACCCTGCTCAGGTGTCTAATATGTATCTACCATAATTGTATTTCTCAAATGTAAATCTCTCAGGCCTTTTCCTTGCTTAAAATTCTTCTTGGCTCCTCATCCACCTCAAGATAAAACACAACTGCTAACATACCACATAAAGCACCTCAGTGATTCAGGCCAGCTTTGTTTACTCTAGGTTTTTCCTTCCTTCCAGCAAAACTGGAAGAGTCCCAGTTTCTTAAACCCAACGGCTGCACCTTTCCATGTTCCGTTCAGTCTACCTGTACTGTCACTTCTTTCCCTTGCCCATTGTCCACTGTCTAGTCCCTGTCCTTCCTTAGCACTTGGCTCATGTTGTATTTCCTTCTAGAAGCTTCCTCTTAATTCCTTCTCCTCCCGACTCTTTGATTTCCTCTTTTATAGCAGGAGGTTGTAATAGTTGATTGTTTACACGTTATACGTCAGATGAAATGTTAAAATTCTTGAGGAGAAGAGTGTTATCCAGTCATTTCGCTTAGTGCCCAGCACAGAGCAGAGCTACAGCAGATATTCAGTAAAATTTTGCTCAGTAAGAGAATGAATGAACCTCATGCATATCAACTAATTTCAGCTGTAACACACACTTTTATATTTAACATAGGAAAGTCATTTCAGAAATTCATCTAGTTCTGAACTTAGTTCTCTCTCCATTTTCTGTGTTCTTTGTTTACCATGCCACACCTGCCCCACTCTGTGCGTCCAGAAGCTGATATTTATTAACATCACTGATGGGCTCCCCTGCCCTCTGATCTAAGACTGGGTTCAACCAGTTGTAGATCCAGGACAACAGTTAGAAGGCGGAAGTGGAGGGAAGTTGGGGTTTTAGTCCCATGGTGCCCCCTACTCCCACCCAAAACATGCCAATAGAAGCATTCCTCTCTCCTAAACCTCTGTGGCCCTCTCCCTAAGGTCCAGTACCTGCTTCCTCCCCTTGCCCTTCAGACCCCCCAGTGGCAACAACTCCCTGCTACTAACCTGAGAGTATTTTACTTTCTATTTCTAGTTTTATTTAAGCTTGTCTATCACTTGTTTAAACTTTTCTCAATTACTCTGTTGGACAGGGCCATCAGCTTCCTGCCAGGAGTATGACTAATGCAATATAGAGAATTTTTTTCCCTCTAATCTATTTTAAGAATCTAATATGATAGCACAATAACTCCACCAACTAGGTTATATGTTGGGTTCATCAAACACATTAAATGTTCCAGTAACTATATGGTAGGCTAAACCATACCATGATGGGAATCTAGTGTTATTTTTTTAAAGGCGACTAAAAGAGTCTTATAGCTTCAAAATGCTTTTCAGTTTAAAAGATGGTTTCAAATGCATTATCTCATTAGGTCATCTCATGTGTAAATATCTTACTGGCAGACAATAGGAATACTGCAAATACACAGTTTTGAAAGACTTATTTCAGTTTTATTAAACTTTAACAATAATTTAAATTAAAACTATATTGTTAAAAAATAATTAATCATTTTCATCAGTGCACTTAGGAATAGGACATTACCCTAACTCAGTAGTCAATAAAAATTACAATTATGACTCATGTCTCATATGTGTCTAAATGATTCCCTGGTAGTATCAGGGAGCTGGGGGCCAAATTAACTCAAGACTGCCAGGGCCTCTTGCAGCACCACTGGATGTGCTCCACTTACTCTCTTTTGCCCACACTATAAGGGATACTCTATATGAAATTTAAGTGCAGTGGAAGCTGTGAAAGGAAGAGGGGCATCGATCATATTTTCGATTTCCAAAACAATGCCCAGACCTTCAGTTTACTTTGACATCTTATTCAAGATACGTTGGTTATCAACTGGAAAAGGAGAGATTTTCAGTACATTGCCATACCTTGAAAAATTTTAATAGAATATTTTGCCAAAACTTTAGTGATTGGTAATTGTAGAAAAGACAGAGGGTAAGAATAGGTACAGTGCTAACCAACAACTGGCTTCTCAGGGAAGCCAGGACCTTTAGAAGATATGAAACTCAGAATTTCAAGGATCTTAATTTAAATTGGCAGAGTGCGTCTTCAAGCAATGGAAGCTGTGTGTTTCCAGGAAATTCTCAGCAGGTTGAAGCAGAACTCCAATAGGTGGTGTTTCCTGGGTGAGCGGGCAGGATCAGAGAAGCTGGCAAAAGGGAGTCCTCCAACAAAGGGAATTGAGTCAGGAAAGGTGAAAAACAGGTGGCTGCCCTCAGGTTGATGTGGGTAAGGATGGATGGATGGATAGTAAGTGAGAATTTGTCTATGTCTTTATGGAGTAGTAAGAGGTGTTTTTTCAAGAGACACCAGTCAGTCAAATTGATCACCATCTCCTTCCTTCTAGATGGCCAGGGCTTTTATAAATGAGTCCTAGTTAACCATGGTTGAAGATCTTTAGTAACTGAGTCTGAATGTTTATCTGAAGAAAACAAACACTGATGCTTATATAGGGCACTTCTACCTCAAAAGGAAATGTTCAATAATAGCATTCATGCATCATCAGTAGATGGCAAGGGAAATGTCCATTTCCACATTAAATCATGCACAGTCCTAGATACTATCATCCACTCCTCATTGCACGAGATTTCCACTGTTAAAAGTCCCTTCCATGGGGTCTATTCATCTCCATCCATTGGTGGCTTGTATTTTGTAATCCTCATTGCAAGTTGCTCTTAACAAACGTATCCACTGCCTTCTACTGAGTGGCCCATCTATCACCCAGTCCAGTATCATGTTATAGTCTATAACTCTCTTCATAAATGGCCTTTTGACAGAAAAGAGTCTCAAGATTTCCCTCCCAATGTGGTTAGGGAATAGTGGGTAAAGATATTGCTATAGCAACATAAAATCAGTCCCAGATTCTCTTATAGGATCCTGCCCACAGTAGGTCATCAGTTGGCTGAGTGGAGGAGTCGTGCTAGACACACTCTTTGATTCTTTTCTAGTAGTGAAACTCACTCTTTAAGATTGTTTAAAGACTTCTTTGATTGGATTAGAAGCATACATGCCTCACTACTCAGGTCAAGTTCCTTCTAGCCAAAGTGTCTTACCAACCCTCCTTAAGAGTGGGTGCATTTCTCTATCTAAATGTTTGCTTTCTGTTTAAGAAGCAATGGAACATTGTACTAAATGAGAAACAAAACTCTTCTGGCTGTGAGATATGACTCTGTTTCCCAGAGTTTACAAAGGAAACTTGTTTCTTTTAGTATTTGAACACATTCATTTACTTTTTAAAATTGTCACTTGTAAAGAAGTTTTATGATAACACCGGTTTCAACATCATGTAACCAACAGTTCACAGTTCATAAATAATCCAGAAAAGGAGTGGCAAACATTGTGTGTATAAAGGGCCAGAGAGTAAATTTTGGAGACACTGCAGGACGTACAGTTTTTGTGGCAACTACTGAGTTCTGCCTTTGTAGCCTCAAAGCAACCATAGTCAATTTGAAAAAAAGAATGGTGTGGCTGTGTTCTAAGCTTTTATTTACAAAAACAGACCTTGGGCCAGATTTGACCCATGAACCATTCTTTGCTGGTCCCTGCTCTAGAAGATAATACAGAATTATGGCCTTGAAGATGGAATTCACTATCCTTTAACCTACCAAATTCCAGCCAGAAATAATGCTCCCTTCCAAGGATTCACTGCTCAAATGAGTGTATAAATGAAATTAAATGATAGTGATATTATTTTCTTGCAACTGGCAACTTTCATTCGTGGGAGGAAAAAAATTAGTAATTCATTTCTTATTGTTTTGATGTGTTACCTTCTATTTAATTTTATATAATAAAAATGTGCTCAGTATAAAATGGTGTGGCTAATTAGGAAGATCAGTCAGAACAATACTGAGATACACGAAACTAGCCAGATATTTTTTATTTAGTAGTTACAGTCATTAAGTAGATCAGTGGTGTAGGACAGATGCAGCATTTGGCAGATCCCACTCTGTAGAAGAAAGGAGGGTTTTTTAACTGTACATTACACAGTGTCACATTATATAAAGTTATTGCTACATCAGGTGACACAGAAGAAACTGATATTACATGACCTGATGCAAATTCAAATGGAGAATTTGAAGCATACAAATGGATTAAACACCCTTGAAAATCAGGTAGAGTACAATTCCAAAGGATTTCAGGTCATTCAGAAATGCTATTACCTCCCAGCTAAGAAATGTAGACTGTTTTGTTAGTGATCACACTGAAGCATGAAATTGGGGAGGAAGACTATTAATGGGTCAGCTAAGGTAAGAAATCAGAAATATTATTTTAAGGTGGAATGTTGTGACAAATATGTGGCAAAATGTAAAATTACCTCTCAGAAAAATCTGTGTTTATGTTTAGTCCCTATTTACGGTATGGAAAACATATTATGACTGGAAAATCTCACTTGACAAGTTCTTAGCCTAAAAATCTCAGAAATCTTTTCAGGGTAGGTCTGCCATTGTCCATCCATGCTACCAAATTCTTCTCAGAAAGCAATTTGTATGTCATGTAAAATGTATACTTTTTTCTCAAATAGCATTTTACAGTGTTTTAAAAGCAGGTTTTCATTTTTCTAAATATTATTACACTGCTTATGAACATATAGTGGAGGGAGCCAACAAATACGTTAAGGGTGGAGTACTTTGCAAACGCTACTTACTTAGTAAATGTTTACTATCCGGCAAACTCTTTACTGATTAAAAAAAGATAATCTTGATTGTAATAGATGGTTGTCCATTGGAAGAATTAAGCCCATTCTTTTTTTTTTTTTTTAATATTTTGAATACACAATGTCAGAGTATTTAATTGAAACCACTCTCTTTAATTTCCCTTAAGAAAAGTATTGCTTGATTCTTCTCATCCCCAGGTTTTTTTTTTTTTTAAGTGAATAGATCATTATTTGATATTTAAAATGGAATATCAGGCAAATGGGGCTAATAATAACTGCAGATTTATTACTTGGTATATCGTATATAACCATATGTCCTATGTGTTAGAATTGTTTTTGATAAAAGATATTTACTGTGGGGAATAGGAAGCATCTAAATTTTTAAATATCATGCATAGCCAAGAGATGGTAAAAAACTTAGTAGAAAATTATAAGATCTTTGCTATGAAAATTTAAATACTCTGATGATATTGTAAGAAATGCATTTAACAAGTTAATTTTGGCTGGATTCTTCATTTACCACATTTATAGCATTTACTAGTAATTAACGATCCTTTGCACTTTAAGGGTGTGGTCTATGCTTTGTTCACCTTTTTATTCCTATTGCCTACTCACCTAAAAACCATAGTCCCTTGGCCAGTCTCTTTTCAGGTATCACAAGTATGCAATAAATGTATTTTAGAATGAATTAATGTAGTTAACAAGCCAAATCTGCATATAACACTCTCCACAGGAAGGATGCCATACATATTTTTTATACTGACTGTTTTTAGATCTTCAGTGATCAAATTCACTCACCTGCTAAGTAATACCACTCCAAAATAATGTTATCAGAGAGCCAGTTTAATGTAGTCTAAACTCATGCATGAAAATTATTATGGAATATCTCCATTTTTAATTCTTAATATACTTAAAATAACTGATTATTTGATTAGTGCACTTGTGTATTTCTCAGCTTGCTTAGTATCTTATTTTTACAATGTTTCTGTACTCTAAATCTTAAATACATTTGTTTAAAAAAACATAATGTACTTACCAAATGCTACAAATCTGAAATGCATTTTATTTGAAATGAGTATCTATTATTCAAAATAATAGTTGAAATATATAGGGCCCTTATATTTCAAAATATTAACCTTTCACTGAATTGATTAAAAGCATATAATATGACTTTGAAGTATTTTGAAAACCTGACTACTGAAAATCAATTAAATTATTTCTTGTTGTTTGGTAATGTAAAAGAGTTGCTCCATTTTTCAAAGACTATGATTATCCTGTGCACCCTGCCAATGAATAGATTTAGTAGAAACCATAAGCTGTGGAGAAGAATCATTAATAAGAAAGAATCAAAAACAAAGGGAAGTAAGTGGGTTAATTATTGTAAATACGATTTAAACATCTGTTTAGGCTATCAGTGGAATACAAAAGGGAATTTGAGAGAGATTGAAATCTAAAGCCAAATTAACAAAACTCAAATAAGGATAGGATTATTTTTAGAGCATGATGAGCACTTATTAAATATTATTTTTATTTGCATGCAGACTTGGAAATGGGCAATGAGCAGTACTTAGGCTTTAACAAACAAAAAAGGTAATATAAATACCTCACCCTGAAAATTCTTTCTGTGACAGCTGCAGTACAGAATCTATAACAGAATCAAGCCGTACAGATACGACCACAAGACCAAGGTACATGGTGTAACAACACTTAAAAGAGTATTTAGGGCACAAAATTATGTATTTCCAGTATGAAAATTGTACATTTTCAAGTGACATGTTGTATAATACTTTTTAAAACCTTTTTTCCCAAACTTTTAAATACTATTGATAGTTGTAGTATTTATGACCAGATACTGTAGCCTTTAAAATTTCTACTTTTGATTTGTGTTTAATATTTTCTTTGCAGTCAATTATTGGTTCTTTTAAGTATTCCATGGATGTATGAATATTTCATGTACATTCCTTTAATCTATTTAATCATTTAACTTGTTATATAATACAGTTATTCTAGTTCCTTACTTAATTTTAAGAAGTTCTGTCTGATTTTAAAAGATAGCCTTCTAATAGGCATATTTGATTATGTTCTGCTTCCTTTTGAGTTCTTTAGTGGCCTTTCATGCCAATAAAATAAAATCTAAATTTCTCTGTAGGACAGAAAAAGTCCTTCATCCCCCTTATTTCTTTCAAACCTCCACTATGCCTCCACATCTAGCACATTATCAGCTGATCCATACTAGAAAATCTTGCAATTTCCAAACTTGGCATGCTCCCTCACACTTTTGTAACTTACCATGCTTTCCTTTGACCTTTAAGTTCATCTGGTTCAATTAGAGTCATCATTTAAAACTCATTTTAGTAATAATCTCTGGTTCTCCTTCCGTGTGTTAACTTTAAAGCTGTGCTGTTCAATACAGTAGCCACTAGATACACGTGGCAATTTAAATTCAATTAATTAATTTAATTAATTACATTTCAATAAAATTTGAAATTTTATTTCCTCAGTACTGTCAGTCACATTTCAAGTGCTCAGTTTCTACATACAACAAGTTACTATCATATTGGACAGCATGGGTATAAAATATTTCCATCATCACTAAAATTTCTATGGGAGAGCACTGCCTTAAAGTCATAATCATCAAATTGTATTCACAGAGCTAACCACAGTCAATAAGTTTGAGTTAGTTAAACATCCTCTGGAAACTTTTTTGTAATGCGGTTAGTTACCAGTTAATGTGCTGATCTTCTCTTACAGATCGTGAGTTCCTGGAGAGAAGAAAGTACATCTTACCCTTATACCTAACATGGTGTTGGCATAGACTAGGTGTACAGAACTGTCAGAAAAAGAATTGAATAATTGAATATCATCCTAAGGGACTTGTAGGTTCCCAGGCAGAGATGCCATTTATATAACTAACCTCTCCAGGAAAATGACTAATCTATCAGAATTAGAAAAATCATTTCCGATGTTGTTGTAGTCAAATAATACATTAAAAATCTGGACACAAATAGTTTTTAGTGAGTTTTAGGTGTAGCAGTTTCAGCTTCACTAGCATTTATGTTCATGATCTTCCTAAATAACACTGTCATTTCCAATACTTTTTACCTTTGGTTAAAGAAGAATATGATGTGCCTGTAGTGAATTTTCAAATTTTCAACTTTTCAAATTTTTCTAAACAATGCTTACCTTAACTGGGCACAGAAAAGCTAAGCAAAGTCCACCCTCTATCTTAAGTAATTTTCAGCCACAGACTTGTGCACAGGGTTTATATTCCCAGCTGGGTAAACTAGTTTCATCTTTATCAAGTGGTCTTGCTGCTGAAATGGTGGGTTTTATTCAAGTTTAAATCCTTTTATTTTTTTACATACCTAAGAGAGTTTTGCTTCAACCATTTTCAGGTTCCTGTGATTATCATCTCACTCTTTTCTTTGAAAGCTATGAAGCATTATTTACATTTTATTTCACAGAAATTTTTTTTTATAAATATGTAGTTCTGCTTTTGGTTTGTTTCTTGTTTTCATTTTCTATGAACTAACTTTGAAAGCATAACATAGTGTAGTATTGTGATCATCATTTTGGAAAAATACATTCCCCAAATTTGGTTATCAAATAACTTCCATACTGTTAATTTTAACTTAAGAAAACAATCAAATCAAATCAAAACAAAACAAAACAAAAACGCAAAACCTTTAACAGTTACCCAGAGTTTATAGGTCTATAGCAACTATGAATAAACTGCTAGAGGCAAATTTTCTTTTCAGCAGAAATTCTGCCCTGCTGTATTTTTTCCTTAATACTTTTTCCTAAACAATGTCATAATTATAATCTTTTAATTAATTTGATACTCCATACAGAGGATTCCTAAATGAAAGCGAGTAGCTGTTTTTGCCATGGTGCCCAGAAGGATGCCTCTATTTTGCCAAAAAATGTTCTGTCACTAATGTGAAGCCTGTTGACAAACTGTTGTTTATATGTTGTCAATGTGATGCCAAGTCAATTGTTTCACTACGGGAATCCTGGCTTGGCCCCAGTAGCTGTCTAAATCTTTGCAGACACACAGATACTTTTAGGGAAATAAATTAAAGGTAAAAACCTTTTTACTTTTATTTGGCTTTTCACTGAAATTTCATGAAAATAGAAAAATAAATGGTGATCAAATAACTTTGCAAGAACTGTAATTCTAAAAACTTAGACATATGGTTGGCTTTTAATTCTTCTTGCTGTTAATTAAGAGGCTAATTGTACAAGATGCTTAGGTATATATATATATATATCAGCTTGCAAATTTTTATCTTTTTTTCTTGTCTTTAAAAAATAGCAAAGTAGGAACTTTATTGGTCTTATTAATCCTGTAAATCAGTGGTTGTTAATTGGAGGTAATTGTGCCTTCCAGGGGACATTTGGTGCCTGGAGATACTTTTATTTCTCACAATTGGGGAAATGGCTATGGTACATAGTAGACAGAGGCCAGATAGATGCTGCTAACCAGTCTACAACACGTAGGATAGCCTGCCACAACAAAGAAATATCTGGTCCAAATGTCAGTAGAGCCAATGTTGAGAAATTATGATCCATCTTAAAAAATGGTGTAGGTGTGTAGAGAATAGCATTAAAAAGTTATAAAAACTCATAAAGGTTAGAGAAAATTAAAAATTATTATTCCTAGAAATTTAGGGGGGCATTAAAGGAGTGGAAGTAACTTCCGTATTTGCAGAGAAAAAAACAAAAGAGGAAATAAAAGCATTATCAGTTCACGAATAGAAATAAAAAGTGGGGAGAGGTACAAGGGAAAAAAGCAAAGTAAAAGCAGTATAAGCAAAAACCAAAACTACGAATCTGGAAAGAATCTTTTTTACATCACTAATCAAAATATATGTAAAGGACTTGACTAAAATGACAAAATGATAGTTTGGATATATATGTGTTTTTAATATATAAGAAACACATAAAGAAAATGTCACACAAAGGTTAAAAATATAAAGATAGCAAACACTGGCCCAAACAATGCTATTGTAGCAAAATCTATATTGGATAGTGCAGGTTTTTAAAGCAAAACCATTATTCAATTAAGAGGAAACATTACAGGTCATTAAAAATAACAGTCCACCAAGAAGCTATAAAAAATATTACTCTGTATATAGCTAATCAAATAACTTTGAAATACGTAACACTATTACTGATAAAATTACAGAAGGATTTAAGAAAATCCACAAGCATAATAGATTGAACATCCCTCTGTCAAAAAAGGATAGATAAATCAGATCCCAAGTCAACAGGATATAGACATTTTAAACTGTAAGATGATTTTTATATCTGTGATTTATCTTAAATTGCTTCAACATAGACAGTTCAGTATAAGTGGGTGTGTTCATCATGATATATACCCCAGGGGTTCATATTAGTTGTTTCATCAGAAATGTACTCTCCATTGGTGGTTACGGAGCATTTAGTCTAAAACACACACAACACAAGTGACTACTAAAAGTGCTTCAGCTATTTTTGACTCCAACCAACACCAGAGATTTTGCTATTTATCATAATGGGTGTGAGAAATGAGTTTCCTTTGGTGAGTCTTGCTAGTTAGAATTATGGATATTAAAAATGGGTTCTCATTGATGAAATAAGTGGCATTTGACTTAGATGGATTGGCTAGAATTTTACATACACATGAGCAGAATATGAAAGTCCATCCCTTAGGGAAAGCACCCTAGATTGGATACCTCAACTATAAGGTATGGTTGGGTGAATTCTGCCTTGGAATATTGTCACATCTGCTTCAAGTGAAACCTTCACACAAGTTATTTTCTCCAAAGATTACAGAACTGGTACTTCAAGATACATACAGAATAGTTGGTATGTAGAAATGATCGCTACTAATCATCTGTATTAATAAAATAATTCAATTGGAGGCACCAAGATCTATAAAAATGAGCCTTAGAGTTAAGTATGACCAAATCATCTAAGGATAATTTACAAAAATACTTAAGTTGGGTTTACCTGGTCCCAACAAACAGTGAATATACATTCTTTTTTTAGGCACATGAAACACTTACAAAAGGCAGTGACCACCTATTAGATCAAAAAGTAATTCACAGATTTCAAGGAGTTAATTCTGGTAAGCCAAGTTTCCTTACTGAAATATAATTGCAAAATAAATCAACAAGAAAATAAACATTAGAAAGATCAGATAAAAACCTCTCCTAACATTAAAAAATAACTTATTGGTTAAGAAGAAAATAATAATGAGAATGACATAATATTTAACCTTGGATGATAAAATGTCTGTATATCAAAACTTAACAGCTTGTGATGTGGAGTAGATACAGATCAAATTTATTGTAGTGGTTCTTAGAGAGGGAGGGAGGGAAATAGAATTAAAGGAAAGAATATTGGGGGTTTGAACTTTGTCTGTAAGTTATTGTTAGTTTTTTAAATAGAAGAAGAAAGTAAAGGATGGTCCTATACTTTTTTAAATTGCCCTTTGTTTATTTTGAGTGTGATGGTCTGTAATTCTGTATTATCTTTTGTATTTCTCTTCATTTTAAAGTCTCCAAATAGTGAAATGTATTGAAGTATTATTTCAAGGTAGGGCGATTTTATATCAGCATTTTTCTATAGCAGAAAATATCTCAATCAAGCACTAACTCTGACTGAAAAAGTTTTGCAAATTAAGGTGATATTGGATTTTATGACACAAATGTGGTTCTTCCAAAATGTCAATCTTCTGTTCCAAACAAAGATTTATGAGGGATTTTTAGCACTATTTTTAAAAAAGGCAATTGAGGCTTCTGACCACTTTTATTGAGTAATTGTATTAAGAAATTCATTTCCATCAGACTAAATTTTCCTAAATTTCTCAGCTAGAAATATACTAAAAATTTAACTTTTAACTGTTTCTCAAGTAGAATATCAATGATCTATTTAGGAAATATCCAGAACAGAAGTGAATATATTATATTTATAATACATTCATCCTACTAAGAGGCTTATAGAAATGACTTAGGTTGCATGTTTGTTTATTTTTAATGAATTCATAGTTTTGTAAATAGATAAGAGAAATTAAATTTTTGTTAGTTTTTAAAATGAAAGTTTCTTATGAAATATTTTCAAATGTTTAAGTATTATCCATAAGTTCAGTATTTAGCATTTCCTTTCCAACATTCTTAGAATGTTTTGTGTTAATGAAAAATAATACTAGCTAGCATTTTTGAATGTTCACTACATACAAGGTAATATTCTAATCATACACCCACACACACATAACCACACATATATACATACACATACACATGTACATATGTGTGCACATATACATATATTCATTTAATTAAATAACTAATCAGTTGAATCACCATGACACTTCAGTGATTTTTATGTGTGTGTGTATTAAACAAACAACTTGAGCCAGTATATGTAACCTTATTTCCATATGCATTCTAGGACCCTTCACAGATATATCTTGCCCTGCAAAGGTATAGGCCACTACTGGGGAATCATTGTTCCGAAAGTTGAAATTGTCCTTAAAGCACAGATAGAGTATTAAAACTCCTGAAAAAAATAGAGCACTTTTTGCTTATTTCCAAACAAATAAAGACAAATCATTAAACAAGATATGTCTTATGTATCTTGGTCTCCTTTTAAAAATTAGGGGCTGGAATGCAACAGAAGAGTCATTAGTGTTTACCCAAATAATGAAAATTATACACATTATTATTTGCAGTTGAAAAATGAGAATTCAGTAACAAAATAATTGCCTCAAGAAAGTATAATAGCTATAAATAATCCTACCATACCTGTTTTGAAGTGAATATTTTTTAGTATTTTGTTTTTCCACTTACTTACTCATTGAGCAAAATTGTACTGAAAAGCTACTGTTTATGATCGTGAGTTATGGAATAGATCCACATTTTACTTGTTCTGTTTAAACTTCTTTAACATATGAGTTCAAATTTTATTAAATTATGTCTTCACATTTAATATTTTAAGTTAAATATTAAGACTACTCACAGAAATAGTCCAATGTGGAGCCAGCAGAAGGCAGCATTTTATTTACCCTATGCTATGGCACATCTGATGAGAAATTATGTAAACTAATGAGGTGATTAGTCCTCCTCTTGAACAAACCAGGCTTGGTTGGTTATTTCTCCTTGAAAATAGTTAATATAGATGGAAAGGGATAAACACAGAAGGTATTAGGTCTTCAAAGGAATCCACAGTAATTCATAATTTGTGGTGTCAGAGACATTTTATGGAGTGAAAGTTTACTTTAGAGGCAGTAATCCATTCACCTATGAGTCTATTATAATGCTATAAGAACTTCCTAATGATGTCTTCTAAATAAAATTAATTTTTCATAGTTACTTTATAAATATTCATTATTTTCTACTTTATTTTAAGGCCACCAGTTTTCACTATCAAATATAATTTTAATCTACTCCTTATTTTTCCTCAAAATATCCTCTGGAATTTGATTTTAAAGTAGTTTCCACTGCTGTATTTTTCACTTATTTATCCTTTTACATATTTATTATTTTCATTCACACAATTATAATTGCTATGGATTTATATAACTGGAAAATAGATTTTTCATATGAATTAAGACTATAGAAATTCAATATTAGTTCTTATTTGAAAGGGAAAATTGAAGGAAGCAAATGTAGAATAAGAGAGCATACGATTTCAACATTTTATTGAGAATATTTATTTTAAAATGCTTTCAAAAATAATGATGTGGCTGATTAGCTAAATTAGTAAAAATATATCTGTGATAGATAAAAATCAAGAGTGAAGTTGTATTGTAGCCTCTGCACGAGCTATATTTCTACCCTTAACTATGTGTCCTTTAAGTTGCTGCTGTACTCCCCAGGCTAGGGTGGGAGGTAAGTAAGTAGAGTAGCAAAGGAGAATAAATAAAATATGAGTATTCCCTATCTTTCCTCAATCTATATTTCCTTAATCTACCTTTCCCAAGTCCATCCTCTATTTATCATTTATCCTGAAAGAGAGTTTTTGCTAGCTCAGTTTCCAGATCTTCTATGATGCAAATCTGTAGAAATCTGAGGAAAAGGGTAAGAAATTGGTGGGAGGGGCTAAAACAATATGAAATAGGGATGGGAGTGATGACAGAAATTGTAGTTTGGGATGGAGCTGGAGGTAGGGCCCCTAAAGTACTTGTAAGTCCCCAAATCTGGAGAGAGATATGACCATCCAGGTACATGAAGATTAAATATCTCAAAACATATTTAATCTAAAGATACTTTCACCAAGACACATTATAACCAAACTCTCAAAATTTAAAGACAAAGACAATTCTGAAAATAGAAAAGAAGATTCATCACTTACGAAGGAACTTTGATAAAGCCATCAGGGGTTTCTTAGCAGAAACCTTGAAGGCCTGGAGAAAATGGGATCATATTTTCAAAGTGCTCAAAGAAAAAATTGCCAACCAAGAATACTTTACTTAGCAAAGCTGGCCTTCAGAAATTAAGGACAGAGACTTATCCAGGTAAACAAAAGCTGAAGGAATCTATCACCACAAATCCTACTTTACAAGAGATGCTAAAGGGAGTTCTTCAAACTTAAATGAAAGGACATTGATTAGTAACAGGGAAACATATTAAAGTACAAAATTCACTGGTAAAGGTAAATATATGTCAAATTCAAAACACTAACACTGCCATTGTGGTGTGTAAAACATTTTTGAACTCTAGTATATAGATGAAAAAATAAAAATGTTAAAAATAACTGTAGCTACAATGTTTTGTTATGGATACACAACGTAAAAAGGTGTGTTTTGTGACATCAACAACATAAAATGTGAGAGGAAGCAAGTGTATGGGTAGAACTTTTTCATGCAATAGAAGTTAAATTGTTATTAGCTTAAAGTAGACTGTTATAACTGTAAGATGTATTATGAAAGCCTCACAGTAATCAGAAAGCAAAAAATCATAATAGATACACAAAAGATAAAGAGAAAAGAATCAAAACGTACCACTACAAAATATTATCAGTTGACAAAGGAAGACAGCAAAAGAGGAAGCCTTTTAATTCGATGTCATCCTGCCTATTTGTTATAGCTTTGGTTGCCTGTGTTTTTTGTTGTCTTATCCAAAAAATCATTACCAAACCTAATGTCAAAGAGCTTTCCCCCCATGTTTTCTTCTAGTTTTATGTCTTTGGGTATTACACTTAAGCCTTTAATCAATTTTAAATTAACTTTTATGAGTCGTGTAAGATAGATGTCCCATTTCATTCTTTTTGTATATGTATATAAAGGTTTCCCAACACCATCTATCAAAGAAACTATACTTTCCCTTTGGCACCCTTGTCAAAGATTAGTTGATATTAGGCATGTGGGCTGATTTCTGGGCTTTCTATTCTGTTCCCCTGGTCTGTGTATCTGTTTCTATGCCAGTACCATACAATTTTAATTATTGTAGGTTTGTGAAATACAGTTTGAAATCAGAAAGTGTGATGCCTCCAGCTTTCTTCATTTTTAAGATTTCATTGGCTATTTGGGGTCTTTTGTGATTTCCTACAAATTTTAGGATTGTTTGTTCTAGTTCTATAAAAAAAATGCCATTGAAGGGGCAATAGGGATTGCATTGAATCTGTATATTATTTTAGGTATTATGGATGTTTTAACAATATTAATTCTTCCCATCCAAGAACATGAGATATCTTTCCATTTGTGTCTTCAGTTTCTCTCACAAGTGACTTATAGTTTTCAGTGTACAGGTTTTTCACCTCCTTAGTTAAACTTACTCTTTAGTATCTTATTATTTTTGAT
Source organism: Camelus dromedarius (assembly GCF_036321535.1). NCBI lineage: Eukaryota > Metazoa > Chordata > Mammalia > Artiodactyla > Camelidae > Camelus > Camelus dromedarius. The sequence goes on along the minus strand of NC_087441.1, from coordinate 53,125,329 downwards.
GCTATTGTAAATGAGATTGCTTTCTTAATTTCTTTTCTAGATAATTCATTCATGTATAGGAATGGAAATGATTTTTAATATTGATTTTGTATCCTGCAACTTTACTAAATGTGTTTATTAGTTCTAACAATTTTTGGGGTGAAGTCTTTACAGTATTCTATATATAAAATCACTTTTTGTGTTTATTTTTGTAACTCAATAACAAAAAAGCAAGTAATCCAATTTTAAAATGGGCAAAAAACCAGAATAAACATTTCTCCAAAGAATATACACAAACGGCTAACAGGTACATGAAAGATGGTCAACATCATCAATCACCAGAGAAATGCAAACTAAAACCATGGTAAGATATTACCTCATACCTGTTAGGATGGTGGTTATTAAAAAGACAAGAGATAACAAATATTGGCAAGGATTTGGAGGAAACAGAGCCTTTGTCTACTATTGGTGGGAATGTAAATTGGTGTACCCACTATGGAAAACAGAATGAAGATTCCTCAAGAAATTAAAAATAGAACTGCCATATGATCCAGCAATCCCACCCTTGGATATATATCCAAAAGAAAGAAAGTCAGTATGTTAAAAAATAAAAACAACTCTGTGCTCCCACGTTCATTGTAGGATTATTTACAATAGCCAAGATATGTAAACAACCTAACGTCCTTCAACAGATGAATGAATAAAAAATACGTGAGATATATGGATATATATATGGAAACATTATTCATTCTTAAAAACATTAGAAATCCTGCCACTTGCAACAACTTGGATGTATCTGGAGGGCATTATGCTTAAGTGAAATAAACCAGACAGAGAAAGACACATACTGTATGGCATCACTTACATGTGAAGTCTACGAAAGCAAATAAATAAAAAACAAACAAACAAACAAAAAAACAGTTTCATAGAGAGAATGAAATGGTGAGAATGGTGGTCAAGGGTACAAACTTTCAGTTATATGAAAAATAAATTCTGAGGATCTAATGTACATCATGGTTGCTATAGTTAATAATACGGCATTGTATACTTGAAAGCTGCTGAGAGGAGATCTTAAATGTTCTCACCACACACAAAAAAGCATTAACTATGTGAGTTGATAGATGTGTTAATTACTTTGACCTTGCTAAGTATTCCATAATGTGTGTGTATATATGTATATTTACATGTATTAAATCATCATGTTATATACTTTAAATATATACAGTTACATTTCTCAATTATCCCTCTTTGGGGGTAAAGGTAGAATGTAGCTGTTTGGAGGAGGATCCCCATGGGACTGAGACTGACTCTGAGTGGTTGGCCCTAGCCAGCTGATACAGGTGGCTCTGATGGGGCAAAATTAGGCTGTTTCTAGGAATGTGAGGAAAAGCAACACCTGGAAACAAGAACTAACTACTGTTTCTGGAACCAACTGGCACTGAGAGTAACAAGATGTAGACTGGAAGGAGCATTCATTTCTGCCTCTGTTATGGGTTGGATTGTATCCCCTGCAAAATTCACATGGTGAAGTATGCCCCAGAACCATAGAATAGGACCTTATTTGGAAATAGGGTCATTGCAGATGTAATTAGTTAAGATGAGGTCATACTAGAGCAGGGTTGGTCCCTAATCCAATATAATTGTGTGTCCTTATAAAAGGGGAAATTTGGACACAGAGAGAACATACTGAAAGTAGGAGAACACCCTCTGAAGATTAATGCAGAAATCAAAGTGAAGTGATTCTTCTACAAACCAAGAAATACCAAAGGTTGACAGCAAACCACCAGAAGCTAGGAGAGAGGCATGGAACAGATTCTCTCTCACAGCCCTCAGAAGGAACCAACACTGCTGACACTTTGTTCTTGAACTTCTAGCCTCCACAGTAAATTTTTGTTTATATCAAAAACAAACTAAAAATGAAAGTAATCATCATTAATAACAAGATAAATCAAAATTGTGTCCCACTTGATATAGGATGCAATTAGAAGAATACAATGTCATATGTGACATTTCTACTGGAAATGCATACCTTTAAATTATGCAGAAGCATTAGACAATCCCAAATCAGGAGATGTTCTTCATAATAACTGGCTTGTGACATTCAAAAGTGTCAAGATCACACACACACACACACACCACACACACACACACAACACACACACACACAAAGACTGAAGAAGAACTATCCCAGTCTAAGGTGACTAATGAGATGTAACAACTAATGCAGTGAGTGATTCCGAACTAGATCCTTTTGCTATAAGACAATTGGTGAAACTTCAAGGGATCTGAGAACTAGATGATGGTAATGTATTAGTGTTAACTCCCTAACAATATTGCAGTTATATAAGAGAATGTTCTTATTTATAAGAAATACATAATAATTCAGATATGATGGGGCATCAGGTTGACAAGTTACTCTCAAATGTTTCAAGAAAAAATATTTTACTCTGCTTGTAATTTTTTGTAACTTTGAGGTTGTTTCAAATTAAAATTATTTTTAAAATTGCCTTGAAAGCACCTGCAAATCGTGAGAGAATAAGCTTTTGGGTTTGCTGGTTTTAGATCTGTTGATAGGTATGAATTATGGATTAGATCCTTTTCAAGGTTATTTGAAAGAGACAATTAAAGATTGAACTTTCTTTTCAATTACTATTTGGTGATTTGACTGTGATTTTGTGAGTATGACTTCGTGAATTGACTCAGCCACCTAGGCTCAAATTTATTAGGGTTCTAGGTGAAATCATACATCAGTGACTAATGTAAATTGTAATACTACTTGCACAGACACTGCTAAAATTATATGTATCAGCGATTATAAATATGCACAAGTTATTAGATGCAAATAGCAGAACAGTTATTTACATACAACTTTTTGTACTAAGATGTGAGTAAGAAGGAATTGAAGTTTAGAGTTCATATTAGTTATATTTGTAGAGAGCCAAGCTTGAATCTGTACAGTCACATAATAGAAAAACTCCTACCTACAGAAAAAGGTATTTATGAAGTTTTTCATATTTTGGTCCCACGTATTATGTGATTATTTGTGTTTGACTTATAGAGACCAAGCAGTGACAATTACATAGCTATAACTCTTGTTGCAGTGAGTCTGTCTTTGAATGTAGGAACTTAATATTAATTTTTAAATTTTTATCTGTAAAAGCTATAATCTTATTTCTTCTTTTCTATTTTACTGAAGTTTTAATGTACAACCCTGAAATAACATAGTGAAATGAAAATTGCTTTTAGTGGACATTATAATAAATATATCTGAAGAGTATTTTAGAGCTAAGTTTTGTTGACTCTTGCTCAAAATAGGTACTATACAGAGAGAAGATATTAGGAAATTGTTACATAAAGCCACATATTTGCAAAGTTGTTCAAGTGCTTGTGGTTTACAACAGATTAATTCTTGGTCACTTTTCCTTTCAAATAAATATGTCAGATGTCACATTATTAGACAGGAAAATGAGGTAACAGCTCAGAGAGAGCTGTTATAAATACTGTTATTATTTATAGAGATAAGTAATAGGGAGGTTTTCAAAGAAACCTTTAGAAACTCTATTAGTTCAAAGCTCTATTAAAAGCAAAGTGGTTTTGACGAGGGGAGGCCAACAAATGACTATCTAAAGGCAAAACTGTGTTTTCACAATGATCAACTCAATAAAGCATCAGTCCAGGCAGTCAAGCACTCAGTTGAACACTTTGTAGTCGAATCTGCACAGTGCATCGACAAAGGCAGACATTTTGTTTTATTTAAGTCCCCATTTACAACATACCAATTGAAATAGTTCAAGCCTAATTTTTTTTCCAGAAATTACTATTATAGATTAAAATTACATAGCCCCTTAGTTTAAGAGAACTATCTAAATATTAAATTGCACCATCAGCACCATAACCATCACTACAAAGTGTGGTGGATACACTACAGGCTTATGATTCATGGAACTGTCAATACTTAATCATAAACCTTATAGACCAATGTAATAAACTCAGTATACTTGAAAGTGAAAACCTCTACTTCGTATTTTAAGTTACATCTGCTTTTATATTATCTTTTGCCTTTAGACGCAGATATCATACCCATGAGACACGAAGAGTTTGTAAGAGGTATCACACTGGTAAGTGATATTTTCTACACTAGTAAGTTATTTCAACAAACCACTGCTAACTTAAAACTATCAATCAGTAGACCAGTGAGACTGATTTGAACTGGTGTTAAAAATCTTTATCAGATTCATATGCATAAAAATGTCATCTGCCCTTACTGGTAAGGGGAAGTTACTGGATATTTTATTATGCTCTCCTTGACCTTCCAGCATGTACTTCTAATTTCATTGCAATTCCTCTAAAGAAGAATAGAATCCTGATTATTGTATGAGATAAATATACTAAGTCTGGTTTGTGTAGGTTATTGAATCTAATTTTTTCATGTGTCTAGCCTAATGTCCCACAGCAGCGTCAAAAGGATTTTTAAATTTTATTAAACTAGGTCATCATTAAATAGTTGTATTTTTAAGTTGTATAAGACAACGTGGTCATTACACAGCCTTTATAAAATAATATACCAAACATTACAATTCTCTTTGTAAGGAATATGCAAATTTTCAAGTTTTATTATTCTGAAAGCAGGTAAATTTCAAAGGTTTTCAAGAACATAATTATAGTTCAAGTCTACCTTTCTCCAGTCAGCTAAAAAGGAATCTTGATGCGTATTGCTTAAGTGACTTGGTTTTCTTTTAATATGAATCTCATGATCTGCTTTGCATTGCCAAACCATCCGGCAGGGGGATTCTCATTTGATCAGGAAAATCACTTTTCATAGCTGCATACTTCATAAAATACCCATAAAATGGATGTAAGTTTCCAACAGCCTTCTGACTCAGCCTTCCTTGATAAGCTCATCTGAAGCTATGTATCCACCTGCAGTTTAGCCAAACAGCTATATACTCTTTCTAATATACCTTTTCTTCGATTGGGCTGTCTTTTCACCAGAAATGCCCTCCTTCATCCTCTTCCTGCAAAACATACACAACTTTTGATGAACACCTCATGTTGCACATTTTCAAAGAAGCCCCAGTTTTACCCTGAGACCCTCAGTGATCTCTGTCTCCTCCAGACCTATGCAGCCTTACTCTCTGCGTCACTCACTTCACAGTTTACCAATGGTAACTACACAGTTATTACTGTGTGTGTAGTTACATTCAGCCTACTCAACCAGATAGTATGTCTTTTGAAGTCAAAGATCATGACTCATGACTTCTTTATCTTTTATAGCCCCTAATTCACAGTTTTGCACACAGCAATCACGGATTTTTAAATCTAGAGAGAATCTTAGGAAATAATCTCAACCATTTTAGACAGTTAAGAAACCTAGATCTGAAAGGTTAAAGCAAGGCTAAATAATCAATTGGTGATTAACGAACGCCAGATTTACTCCTGAGTGTTGGAAAGGGTTTTATTTATTTATTTTTTTTCTGTTTTTGAACTGTTGTCTGAGACCATCTTTCTCATACTTGTGGGTGCATCAGAATCACATAAGGGCTTGTTAAAACACTGGTGGTCCTGAAGCCCAGTGTTTCTGAGTTAGAAGGTCAGTGATGAGGCCTGAGAATCTGCATCTCTAGTAAGTTCCCAGGTGATGGCTGATGTCAATAGGTCTTTTTCATTTATAAATGAGAGCATAGCTGATTGTAACAACTTTCTGGAAGGCAATTTGGTGACATACAGTGAAAGCTTTAAAAATGTATATACCTCTCACGCCACACTCTAGCTCGTACTGATTTATCCTAAGAAAAGAACAAAACAAGTTATCAAAGATGGAAATATTCTATATCTTGATGTGATGATGGTTAACCAGGGGTATAAATTTGTCAAAACTCATCAAATCATGTACCTTTGGCACCAAATAGATACTTTCTTGGAAATTATACCTCAATCAAGTTAATTTAAATTTATCCTAAAAGCATAAGTAAGGAATAATTTTTTTTTAAGCTGCAGTCATGGCATTGACCACCTAGTCACTTACTTCAAAATAAAGTAGGGACAGTGCTGGGTAGGCAGTGGAGTAAAAGTTCTTTTGCATGGCCTTTGCAGTAAGGTTTATAAGTATGTGAAGAGGTCAGAGTTGAGAGTGTGTGTGTACCCAGAAAATGAGGGTAGCCCTGCAGCCACTTCTCTGGTTTTCAGTGCTAAAGACTGCAGGGCCATTTTAAAGACTCACCTGTTGAAAGTTCCCCAGAAAGTTAGACTGTAGGAACCTTGATAGGACCTTCAGAAAGGCACAGTGGTCCAAAGACCCAAGTTTTCAGCTTGGGTTCCAGACACTGCCTCGAGTTCACCGTAAGGGTTCTGCGGCACTTTAAAGTTGAGTCTCAGGTGACTTCATGGTCACACCTCCCTCAGAGAGGGTGAAGCAAATAAAGAAATGGCAGGGCAGTAGCATTTCTAACCAGCTTTCTGGGATCACGAACAGGCTTGCCGTTTCTGCATCATCTTTCTGCTTTCTCACCTAGATTGTCAGCTCCTTGGAAGTGCTTGCTCTTCCTTCTGTCCCCTGGAGCCCTGCTTTACTCCTTACTGTTGAGATTATGTTTCCAAAACTTTCATTTCAGTCTAGTGGAGATATATCAATGTAGTAATTTAGGCAGATACTAACCAGCATATTTGGAAGGTATTTGCAACAGTATTAGAAATTATCTTTTAACAAAACATTAAAGATAGCATCTATTTTCTTCCTAAGTGAACTTGCAAATTCGGTTTTCTTAATTTTAAAAGTAAAAAACAATGTTTTCCTTTCTGTATCCCAGAACTGCAAATGAATGTGGTTTCTAAAACTTTTGCCGAGTCATATATTTTCATTAGCCATGGTGATCTTACAACCGAAGTTTAGCTATAGGGTATGTTAAAGATACATGAGGCTGCATATGAAGTAGTTAGAATTTATTGTGTTACATGGTATTGCAAAATTAAGGCTAGCTGCTTTTTTCTTACTCTAAACACATGTAGTCTGACTGCAAAGATGCTTTGAGGTCAGCTCTTTCAAATAATAAGTTATATTTTAGGTAAAACTAAAATAAAAATTTGTTAACATAGGGGTGAAATTGTCTGGGAAATGCCTGCATTTGTGAGCATCTGCTAGTGTCATTAATGGTTAATCCTGTAGAACAAGGGCCATTAGAGGTGTGAGCATGATATCATGGCAGCTATTCTTAATGCTACAACAGAAGGAATTCTGTGGATAAAGAGCACTCTACTGCCTCTGTTTACCTGAGCCTCCTCTTGATTCCCATGTAAAGTGTGAATCCCACTCATCACTTTCCTTGTGTTGAAAACAAAATTAACATTAGAATTTTCTGCTTTGTACATTTGTGCCCTCTAATTCTTTATCCATGGTACAGACGTCTGCAAACTGCTGTTATTTTGTATGAGAAAGGGGTTTTCATCTTGTAAGAAGGCTAAGAATGTCTTTTATGGAATCCAAGTCTAGGAAGTAGGTACTGTCAGAGAGTTGAAGTGACTTGCCCAAGGCCACTTTGTCGATGGCAGCAGAGAGATTTAAATTCTGGTCTGTCTGACTGCAGAGTCCCAGTATATTTGTCCGTGTATCAGAATTTTAGACATTTGTTCCTACTTTTTAAACGTTCTTATTTATTTCTGGTCATCCTTCCTTATACCCCTATCGAAATCTTAGACAAATTTCTTTTGAGTGAATTGGCTTTAAATAGATTTTAATTTTTCCCTCTAGTGAGCTATTTTCTACAGTAGAAGCTATGCTATATAACTTCCAATAGTTATTTGTCTTACCCCAAATATCACCCTGTCCAATGAGATTTTCCCTGACTGCTGTACCTGCGATCACCCATTTACTCTCTGTAGTGACTGCTGACTTTATGTTCTTCAAAATATTTTTTTCACTGTCTCAATTTACATTATTTACTTGTTTATGTGTGTCCCGTCTATTTCTTCCCAATGGGATGTAAGATACCTTGGAGCATGAAACTCATCTACTTATCCCACTTTTCCCCTGGCAGTGTGCATACTAGGCATCGAATCAGGCTCAACAGACTTTGGTTGAATGAGTAAACACTAGGTACTTAACGCTGGGCCAACAATTAGCAGGGGGATGACATCATGCGTACACTTGGCTGCAGTTCTCCTGGTAAGAAAGCAGTATATTTTTGTTTCCAGTCATTACTTTCCTACAGAGCTTTTCAAATGGGTTCCAGTGTAAGTAAGCTGAAAATTATTGCCATTAATATGCTTCCTTTCCTCTAGAAAGTTATATAAATGAGATAAAAGATTAAAAATATTATTCTCCTTTGGTTACATGTGAGCAGTTTATATTTTAAGGTCTTCAAAACATTTTCCTATGTGTATTCACAAGATATCACATTTTGTTTAATTATTAATTTCAGCCATTTGCAAGCATTTACTATTGGAGAAAAGTGAATATTAACAAGGGAATCAAAATCAAAAACATCTCCAAGGTTTTTTATTTTCATAACCTAAACTCATTCACGCAGTGCTTGGTTATACATGACTTTTTCTCATTTCTTCTAAATCAAGCATGCACTTTTTTCCTATTGGTAAGTGAATACTTATAGATTGTTTAATAAATGTGATTATAACCACACACTTAAAGCTCAGTCACTTTTAAATGCCTTGTTATGGTAAACTGAGAAAAAGATTGACATTAAATATCATGGAAAATTAACTGTTTCCTAGTGAATGAATTATATTTTATACTATGTTTAGTGATAATACCCTTTCCATGGGTAAAAAACAGGAAGTAGGAGTAGACCACAAGGTGGTTCGTGAAGTCAGAAACTGTGATGGGAAGTTCTCCTAACCGGAAACAGTTTTGAAATAGGTATAAACCCTGGAGTCATTTTTATTCAGTGCATTTGAGCTGATGGTAACACTAAGCCGTACACACACATATTTGGATATATGCATTTATAAATATAAATATAAGTATAAATATAAATAAATAAATAAATGTGTGTGTATGTGTGTGTGTGTGTATATATATATATATATATATATATATATATATATATACACACTTAGCCTGGCCTTGTTTAAAAGTATTTAAAGTGACTTTTAATCATATTATTTGTTGTTCATGATAATCCTTCTTAGAAGCAGGTGTTAGGTATTTTCCATATTTTACCAACGAGGAAAGTCAAGCTTGGGGAGATTATATGACCCATCCAAGATTGATTAATTAAAAAGAAGTGAACTCGGGCATTGAATTCTATTCATCTGATTGATGTTTCACTAAAAAGAATAGAAATTAAGCAGAAAAAGAGGACAGAATCCCCAAATCAAAACTTAACTTGTGATTTTAATTTGTCGATTTTGTCAGTTTTGTATTTTAGTTTGTCACTTTGTTGGCACATAGTTCCTAATAGTGTTCTCTTACTATTCTTTTATGTTTGTAGGCTCTTACTCAGTTTATTTCACTACTATCATTAAAATTTGTTAACTGATTTAAGAAAAAAGTAGAAGTAAGACAATTTCTGTCTCATTTCAAGGTTTGGTTGCAGGCAACATACTGTACTTTAGTTAATTAATGGCAAGTATTTATTTCAGGGTATCAATTAGCTTACAGAATTACCTGGAAGGCCAATGTGGCTGACTTAAATGCCACCAAGCCAGTAACACCACACCCACACCACACCAAGAGATTGTTTCCTGGAGATTCACTTAGTGCTGCTGCCTGCATCTCGGCCCTCATAGAACCTGCAGTTTTAACAGCTGCATAAACCCCACACCTCCACAGCTGTGCAGGCTTCTCCAGTCTGCACTCTAGCCCTATAATTCTTAGTAGACAGAAGCTAGTAAGCTTGTGGCAAGGTTGCTGAATGAATTTATCAAAGACCATATCAACCATTGTGCTGCACATAATTTACTACATCAAAACTCAGTGATCTAAAACAATACTCATTCATTTTTTTCTCATACATCTACAAGGTGGCTGAGGTTAGCTGATGTGGATGGGGCTTGATTGAATGTCTCTGCTTCATGATATCAGTCTGGCTGGACTTGGCTCCTTGATGTGAGTTGAATTCATTCTGGATCCAGTTGTATTGGCTTTGGGGCCCAAGCTGAGGGGAAAGCACATTTCCTGGTGATTGTAGAATGCAGAAGAGCAAGCAGAAACACACAATGTCTCTTTCAGCCTAGGGCCTGAATTGGCAAATTCTCATTCTTCTATGTTTCCTTGGCTAATACAAGGCATATGGCCATGTCCAAAGTCAAGATGAAATAACATTCCACCTCTAGTCACATGGCAGGTCACATGGCAAAGGGAGTGGATAAAGGAAGGGATTAATTCTTAACTCTATCACACCAGGAAATACTGTTTTGAGATTCAGCCCATGAAAAAGAAAAGCACAATTGGAGAATTATGAAAACCCAAGACAGTTTTCAAAAGATTTTGGGCCATGACAAAGAAAAGAGGTTACTACATACACTTAATGTAATGGAAAATCAAGAACTACTATATTCTGCATACATCAGTGAGATATTCTGGGTCACAATTGTAATTTCTCTCAAAAGATTCCTATATTGCATAAATAATATGTACATATGTAGTAGATGACATTGCAGGTACATATAAAGCAATCTTACTAATTGCATCTTAATAAGACAGAAACAAGATGTATATAAAGCGTATGAAGAGATTTAAAGCTGAAACAAATTTATGTTTCTGTCCTTTTTTTTTGTCTTTTATGTAGTAGACACATGGCTATATGCTGAGATAAGGAGAGAAGGCTGATTTAGTTTCTGCTGATGCAGTCTAGGGCATAGAAAGAATTGAGACATGCACTCCAAGATACAAGTTGGATAAAAAGCAAAATATAGGCATTACTTTTTAAGTGGAAATTACATAATATAGCAATGAGCTGGAGGAATTAACAGGTTACTAATTTTGTAAGACTCGACTCCATGGCCTCAAGAGATTCTAGATTATGTCATTATTCCAGCTGCAGCGTGAGCCCTGCTTAAAGTCCCTGGTGCCCTTACCATGGTTCATGAAACATTCCATAATATTCCATAACTGCTTATCTTCCAAAACCACTCAGTACTTTGCCAGGCTTGATTAGCAATAATTGTAGAGTCCTGGATAGGTGAAATCTCCTCTTGTGTAGCAATACTATCATATAGGGAGAGAAGAGAAATAAATATCCCTCTAATTTCGTGATCTTTCAGGAAACTGGGAAGGGCCTTCATTTCAGAGATGGGAAATGTTAGACCTTTGTTTTAGCAGCTGCCATCTTTCCATGCCAAAGGAAAAATCAAACTACAACTGCATAGCAATGTGTGGTATTACAGTTAAACCAATTAGAAATAGGCCAATAAAGTTGAGAGATGATAAAACTTTAAGAAGATAAAAAGGTAAAAATAAATAATTACCTTATAGACGATTTTTTTTTTAAAGCACTGAGTTGTAAAGGCTGGTGAAAAAATTTCAACTTTAATTTGATTTCACCAGGTATAAGAGAGCTCTGTTTTCTATTACTCTAATATATTTTTACTTGCAGCTATGCTTATTTTATGGTTATTTTAAATCATTTTAAAATATTTTGAGGCCTATAAAACATTTTATGTTGTTGTTAGGAACTTATTCTACAAGCTAGATCATTTAAAAATGTTAAATGCCTTAACACTCAAGTAGTTAAAATTCTCCCCCAATAGCAGAAAATACCCTTCATTTTACAATGGGTAATCATGGAAGAAAAAGAATGCTTTGTAAGAAACTGAGTTGTTAAAGAGCTGTACAGCAACGTGCAGGATACCATTGCACAGAGACAAATAATCCAGTTATCCGAGTCAGCAAATGGTTATTCAGCTTCTACATTTTTGTTATGCTAGTTTTATTTCTTTCATCCACTCTACAATAAATACATTACAGTTGAAATTTTAGAGAACAGTTATCCATGTACTGCTTAAAATCATCTCAGATACCACCAATGATACACACACCACACTTGTTCAGGTAAGCAGTGGGGAGTCCTTGAAGAGTTTTCAGCGGGGAATGGTGCAGTTTGATTTACATTTTAACTAGGCTGCTTGACAACTAAGTGAGGGATAGGTTTTTCCTATTACTTTTTTTCAAAACCTCTTGACTTTTACTTTTTTCATAATTAATAAATTTTACTTTTTTCAGAGCAGTTTTAGGTTCATTGCAAAATTGAGTGGAAAGTACAGAGAGTTCACATATACTCTCTGTACACAGACACACAGACACACACAACCTCCCCCACTATCAGTATCCCCTACTAAGGTGGTATCTTTGACTTAACTGATGAGCCTGCACTGACACATTATTGTCACCCCAAACTTCGCAGATTACATTAGTGTTCACTCTTGATATTGTACATTCTCTGGGTTTTAACAAATACAAATTCTGCATATCCACCATTGTTGTATCATACCAAATAATTTCACTGCCTTAAAAATCATCTGTGCACTGCCTATTCATTTCTGCCTCCTAAACTTCTAGAAACCACTAATCTTTTTACCTTCACAGTTTTGTCTTTTTCAAAATGTCATATAGTTGGAATCATATAGGTTGGCTTCTTGCAACCTGTACATATTACTTTCTTGGTAATATGCATTTAAATTTCTTCTATGTTTATTCATGGCTTGATAATTCATTTCTTTTTAGCACTGGATAAAATTCCACTGTCTGGGTGTACCACAATTTATTTATCCTTTCACCTACTGAAGGACATCTCAGTTTACTTTCAAGTTTTTGCAGCTATGAATAAAACTGCTATAAACATCATTGTGCAGGCCTTTCTGTTGACAGAAGTTTTCAACTTCTTGAGTAAATACCAAGAAGTGCAATTGATGGATCATATGATCAGAATATGTTTAGTTTTGTAAGAAACTGCCAAACTGTCTTCCAAAGTGGTGGGATCATTGTGCACTCCACCAACCATGTGTGAGAGTTTCTACTGCTCCACAGCCTCCCCAGCATTTGGTGTGGTCAGTGTTTTCAATTTCGACCATTCTAGTAGGTGTGCAGTGGTATCTTATTGTTGTTTTAATTTCCAATTCCCCAGTAACATATGATGTTGAACATAATTTCATATGCCTACTTGTTGTCTGTATATCTTCTTTGGTGAGGTGTTTGTTCAGGTCTTTCGCCCATTTTTTTAAATCAAGCTTTTCATTTACTTATTGTTGAGTTTTAAGAGTTTTTTTTGTTTTTTTGTTTTTTTAGTAAATTTTGACTAACAGACATTTAGCAGATGTTGTCTTTTACAAATATTTTCTCCCAGTCTGTGGCATGTCTTTTTATTCTCTTGATAATATCTTTTGCAGTTTTTAATTTTAATGGAGTAAAGCTTACTAATTATTTCCTTTTCTGATCTTACCTTTGGTGTTTTACCTAAAAAGTCATCACTATTCCCAAGGTCACTTACATTTTCTCCTATGTTATCTTCCGAGAGTTTTATAGTTTTGCATTTTACATTTAGATCTATAATCAGTTTGAGTCAATTTTTGTGACGAGTATAAGGTCTGTGTCTAGATTTGTTTTTTGCACTTGGATGTCAAATTGTTCTAGTACTGTTTGTTGGAAAGACTATCTTTGCTCTATTATATTTCCTTTGCTACTCTGTCAAAGATCCATTGTCTGTATTTATGTGTGTCTATTTCTGGGCTCTCTAGTCTGTTCTATTGATCTATCTATTCTTTCACCATTACCACACATCTTTAGAATCATTTTGTGGATATTCACAGAATAACTTATGGGAATTTGACATGAATTATGCTGAACCTACAGATTAAGTTCAGAAGAACTGAGACTTTGGCAATGTTTAGTCTTCCTATCCATGAATTTGCCCTATGACCTCACTTCTTCCACGAATCAAAGAAAGTTGTTGATTTTTCAGTTTGTTTAGTTTTTCACTTGTTGTTAGAATGGAATGATGACTTCCAAGCTCCTTATGTCTGGATCAGAAACCAGGGGACCTGACTTAAGTAATACTGTAGATGTCTAATGTGTTTAATTCTAAATAGAAAATGAGGAGTTCAAATTGGCAAAATATTATTTTATAAATTTTGTCAAATATGTTTTTCCAGTAACCAATTAAATATGAGCGGAGCAAAGTATGATGGAAAACCATAAGGTGTTATTATAGGACCTGTAGGAATTAGTTATAAATAATCCATCTGCTGTGTGAATTTTGTAATTTAATCAGTTCCAGCAACTGTAGTAATAGGTGGGTAGACTTTAAATGATAATATGATTACTTTAAATTAATTCCAAGTAAATTGGAAAAAAAAATATCTTGAAAGCATTGTATCACTGAAAAGGAAAACAGAAACAAAACCTCCCTGAAAGAAATTGTTTAGGGGAAACTACCTCACTTTTTCTTTTATTTTTGTTTTTCTGGTTTTGCTGTCTCCAAACAGAATGCCATCATGAATTCTCTTCAGGCCTGAATTAATAGAAAATAAATACTCAAGGCTTTTGAATGCACCTTTTATATTAGGCAATTGCATAAAACATACTTCAACATGATATTGAAAGCAATGGACATTCCTGGAGATAATGCTTTTTAGGTTCAAAGACTTGAACTGACATATTATCCATCACAGAAAGAATTTCTAGAAGAATTTGCATCCAATTAATACAGTAACTTTGTCCTAGATATGTCTTAAAGGTTACCAGTCTACTGTTCTAGCCTCTGAGTAAAATAATTGAGAGAGGTGTAAGTAAAATTTGTTTCCAAAGATCTCTGGAATAGTCAAAGGATATTCTTCAGCCTTCTTCAGTACCTCATTCCAGATCTTAACTATCCTTACTGTTAAGAAAGTTTACCAAATGCCTAAACTGAATCATTCTTATGATATGGATACAATTCTGGGTACTTCTGTGGACAGTGGGCTGCTGTCCTTGGAGGCAACGTAAGAATCTTTGACAACTGAAGAGAATTTTAATGTTCTTATTATTTTTAAGTTCACTTATTAATTTGTTCAGGCACGAGCATTAAGGAGTCTGATTATCTTTGGCTCAAATCTTGACTCTCCCAACTTTCCTGCTAATGTAGCCATTAATAAGTAACCTAAGGTTTCAGAACCTCAATTTCCTCACCTGTGGAATGAGCATAATAATTCCAAAGTGAGCAGATTGTTGTGAGGATGCAAGACATACATGTGTGAACTGCCGAGATGGTGAGGGCACATAGCAAGCACTCCTGAATGCAGTAGCTTCTACAGCTGCCATTTATCAACATTATTTGAGATATTCATTTACCCATTAAAATTTGAAAAAGCATTTATTAAGACTCTTCAATATTATAGTTACTCTGTTGACTGCTTATTATTGTCCTGTGCTGCTGAATTAGGTTGAATGAATATAATCTATTATTTTTTATCCGAAATTTCCTCTGGTCCTATAATAATATCTGCCATACCCCTATCCCCGAACTCCACACACAGGACTAAATTCAGGAATATGCTGATTTATGTTCACAAATATATTTTCTTTTGTGGCCCTCTTGTAGGTGTCTAATTCAGGGGCTTCTTCCTCAACATAAACACTATTTTCTTTGCCTTCTTTTGCACTATTATCATTATATCAGTTTAACTCACTGTGTGAAGTGCATGCTTTGGACTCAGGCTGACTCAATTTCCACTTACCCACCCAGAAGCTTGGATTATTGTGCGTTATCCCTGAGACTTAAGTTTCCTCAACTTTTCCAGAAGTAATATCAATTTCAGTGAATGGCTGTGAGACTGAAGTAAGATAATGTTATTAGTTAGCATCTGACTTTGAGTTGGCTCTCAAAATATGGCAGTTATTATTATTCAATGAAATAACTTAAAATTAGGCACACATTTTAATCTGAATGTGTCATTTCTTCTATATTTTAAAATTTCTATTAGTCTTATTTCTACAGTTCTCATAATTTTAAAAATCACTTCTCTTAAAGAAATTGCCTATTAGAAGAGCAGCATACTACATAACCTTAGTATTCTTTGTCAGGTGAAGACCTCATGAAGACCAGTTGAGGAAAATTTTAAATGGAAATCTGGTGTTAAAAGTTTGATTAGAAAAATACATCCTTTATACATGGGCTAATGTGGACTATGGCAAGCTGCTTAATTGTTGATTCTAGGGCTATTTCTACATTGTCAACATTCTATTTAGTAATCTTGGGGGAAATAGCATCAAAAGCAGACAAAGAAAAATGTTTCACTTTCCTGCAGCTGATTCCCGTGATTGCCTGACGTTTAGTTACATTTGGGCATCTGTCTCAGGAACTCCCATTGTCTGGAACCATATGCAAACTGAAGTGTGCATTGGGGTATAGACAAGAGGACAGAATTTACACTTGGATATGCCATCCGACAGCAGCGGGAGAAGCTAGACAAGCCTGGGATACTTCATACAGTTCATTTAATGAACTGTTACTTTATTATTTTGTAAGGTTTCCGTAATGCACATTTATGATATAAAAAGTGCCTTGCCTACTGCTTCATCGGGAAGGGACCTCATTTAGATTAACCTGTGACTTCAACAGCAGGTGGTAGAATGAACCAACTGCTTCAATTACTGCTTTTGCGCATGACTTTCATGTGTTGCTAAGATTATCAGAGGAACCTGATTACATCTCCTTAGACACTATTGTTGGCACGATGATTAAGCTGTTATTTTTTTTTTTTTTAAGACTGGGAACCTAAAAAGCTTTTTGGCATGAGGCAAAAGCACTGTGTATAGAGATCAGTAAGATAGTGTGTATCATTGCCCTGTAGCTTATCTCCACATATACAGCTCCCTGGTGGATCCCTATGATAAACATTATTGGAACAATTAGCTGCTGCTGACACAGAATCCAGACACAATAGCCATGGCCAGCAGCACAGAGCCAAAAATTATGGAGCCAAAAACCATAAAAAGCAACACCAAGCTAGTCTCCCTATTCAACTGCTGTCATAAAACCCTCCCAGTGCTATGTTTGCATAGCTGGCTTCACCGATATGGCACTGTTAACACAAAAGAAGAAGCTGCAGCACTTGTCTTTGTTTAGCTGAAATTACAAGTCATTGAATTAGTATGTCATCTTTATTGTGCTGTCATGCAGCGGAGGTGAGGAAGGCTCTGTAATGGATGGGAGAGTTTGATGGCCTGAAAGACAGGCTCACAGATGGTTGTCGATATAAAACAGTTTTTCCCCCCTTTAAAAAAAAAAAAAAAAAAAAAAGGAAGGGAGGAAAAGCAGAGAGCCTGCTTGGAATGGATCTTCAGTGATTTGTGTGAAACACCAAGCGATATTCATACCAGTCTCATTTGTGAGAACTTTTGTGGCCTAGAGTACATGACAAAGGCGGAGAATGCACATGCTCTTGGGGGACGCATAGGCGGTTTAAATGGAAGTGATGCAGCATTTTAGCTTCTTAGAGAGCTGGCAGTGGTTCTTGTTCTGAGGGAGTTTTTATTTCTAACCAGTTGTGAATGATTAGATAATATGAATGAAAAGAGTTAACAGCATTATAGGCCATTCAAATATAAAAGGGAGAATTTTAACCACTCATTAAAAGAAACGTTAAGATTCTGCACTTATGTGATTAAATGTATTATGACAGGAATATTAGTCCATTTCATAAGGAAAGAGAGTTTGGGTAGCATTTGGCTTAAAATATTTTTAATTTAGTGATTTTTTGCTTTTCTTGCTTTTCCTCTCTAATTTTAGTTTATTTACAACACATTATTGGACAGTTGTATTAGATATATCGATTTTGAAATGAAAAAAACAAACTAAATATCACTTTTAAAAGACAAAATGTTCTGTTCCCTTTGACAACAATTGTTAAAATGTTTGACCCAGTCTAAAAGGCATTGTTCTGAATCTAATTCTTTGACAGAGAAAGTACTCTTTTCACCACTATTTCATTTCAGGTGGGACTCAAACCCACCAAACATTCAGGGCAATGTTCTAATTAAGGAGCAATCGAATTACACCTAAAAATGTGTAGAAATTTTAATGTGCTGAAAATTGTTTTGAGTCCAGTTTGTCTTTCATTTTCCCCCTCTTTTTTCTTGTGGACAAGAAAAAGAGGAGAGAATTAAAGATATGAATCTCTATGGTAAAATTAAGACAGATGTATGGCCATATACAAAATCTTCTAGTGGGAATAATATAAATTACAATACATGTTTTAAAAATACACCTGATCACATGTAAGAAAATTATAAGGGCTGAAAATCAAGGACTGTATAATGGCAAATATTAGATCTGTTCATGAATGTGCATATTTCTCTTGAAATGTGAACAACACCTTTCATAATATCTCTAAAATAGCCCTTGCAACTTCCAAAACAGTTGTATAAAGAAGAAATAAGAAATTAAATGCTTAGCTGGAACCCTAAATTCATGTCTATCCAGCAATATTATTACGTTTATTGACTTCTATTTAATGCTTGTTTTATCTTTATTTTAAAATCATGATGCTAACTTTTCTAGTTGGTTTTGAAAAGCAGTGTTTATGGAAAACACTATGTGTGTATATGTTTGTGTGAGATGAAGGTATGGTGAAAGATTATGAACTTTAGAGTTAATCAGATCTGGGTTTGAATCTTGGTTTTACCACTTAGCTGTATTACCTTGGAATGGTTGTATAACCTCTTGACATCTGATTCTCTCATTTGTAAATACGAGTGGGAATGAATGGGCAATGGGTGGCGATGAGGGCAGCAGACATCAGGGATTTAGGAAGTAGGTGACCAGGCCACAGCTTGGAAGTGAGTTTTCATGGCTGCAAGGTTACAAGTTGCGACTCAATGTCCTAATGTCAAAACATTACCAGTGTAGGGGCTAGGACCAGGACACCCAGATCCTAGAACAGGAACCTAACATGAAGGTTTGGCCACAGGAAAATACAAGGTCAGAGCAGAATTGACAGAATGACAGCTTGGTGGTGCTTGTTAAATCCAAAGGGAGGAAGCGTCTAAATCTGTCCAACTAGGGCTAATTTCAGGGCCCAGAGAGGAGGTCAAGGATCAGGAGGTCTCAGTTCTTGGTAGAGGTGACTTTTGTGTGCACAAAACTAAGTAAATCATTACAGTTATGACAATTTACAATTTAATATGACTGAGCCAGCTAAGTAAAGATATTGCAAAGGTGAAGGAAGGAAGAAAGCATAAACAGTCAAAGAATGAAGATTTCTTCTCTATGGAGGAAAAGTTCAGAAAGGAAGAGGTTAGGACAACCAGGGGTGAGGTGCTTAATTTTTTATTGCTGGAGTCACCATTTTTGTTACCCAAGTAGGAAGGTCTTCTTGGCAAAACCACTAAAATGCTCTGGATCTCCCCATTCCAGGTCTGTTTTCGTTCAGAAGTGGTGCCTAGACCAGCCAGTTTCCTGTGTGGTGTGAGGGAGTTTAGGGTTTCTTGCTGTTCCCGCTATTGCGCGAACATCTCCATATTATGTTCCATAATCTCTCAAATTCTTCCATGAGGTAGGTAAAAACTTTTAATCAGAGTTAAGCATCCAAAAAATCTAAGCAGTAATAAGAATGGCCACAGAGAGGATCATTTCTTTTTTAATTCATAGTTTACAAATCTAGTGAGGTATATGAAAGGCATGGTAAGTGGGAAGATGCCAGTATAATTAATAATATCTCATCCAATCTGTATGAAAGAGTGAATGAGGATTAGAAGTTAGTTACATGTTGACTTGAATTTACATAAAGATATGAACAACAGAGCTCAGACCCATTACCTGTGAACTGGTGCTGAGAGAAGGATGAACGTGTTAAAGGAAAAGTCATCTGAGGTAAATGAAGTGAGGACGAGGTCAGATGCAGGGAGGAGGCCCAGGAGAGCTCAGATGAACTAGTTTTCAGTTTAGCCATAGTTAAAAGACCAAATTACCTGATGTTTCTAGGTGTCCGAAGCATTATATTATGTACCTTTTTCTCTCTTCTTTGATTTCATCCTTCCCATAATTTTTTAAATTCATTTCCTGGATAAGGATGAGAATAAAACTGATGAACAAGAAAGCATATCTATTCATTATATTCAAAGGGGAATATTTTTTAAATGTCACACACACACATGTTTATAGTCTGCTGTTCTAGATGTTTTTCTAGACTAGTGTTCCAATGTTTAAGTCACAGGGTCATCTGTTTTATAATATAAGCTGATTGCAGCTGAAACATCTTTTTTTCCCCCTTGTAGCCTGCAACTTGTTCTTTTCGAATAAATGTCACTTACTGTGTTTAAACTGCCTTTTGGTTCTCTGTTCTACCCCTTTTTTCCCTGGGCTCTGTATTTGCTTAAGCTGTGTGACTAAATGAGAATTGGATGATAATTTGAAATGATCATGGTGTTACAACCTTATCAAAATCAACTGGAATGTATTTAGCAATTATTTTAATAAGCAATGCCACATACGTAATTTCATCATTTCTTATTGTTATTTTTATTCACCAAATATATAAACAGTAATTAAATACATCCCAGTCCATTGTAAAACTGAATTCCAGTTTTCTGGCTTCCCCTGTGTACGTGTCTCCATGATTCTACCTTTTCTCTTTTTTTTCATCTCTGTATTTTCTCCCTCTGGATAATACTGCCTTCTGTGGTTTCATTCCTGTACAGATAAATGCTTGCAAATCTAGCCCAGAGAATTCTGTCTCCAGCCTCACTTTTATCATTGAGTTTTGGATTAATAATAGTCACATAAAACTCAGATTTTCTCTAAGTCAGAAATCACTAACTTATTTCTCAATCACTCCATGTAAGGTGTGACACCATAATTTTCCTGAAATCTAATATACTGGAAGAGGAGGCTACTGACAACTTACCTTCTAATTGGGAAGTTTACCAGCACTGTCACTTTACCTGCTCAGATTTCTCTGCTCATGTCTCAGACTCAGTATCTCCAAAACACCTCCCCCGTCTCCCCCAGACCAGTAATTCCTTCTACTTCAAGCTGTGCAGTCAAGGGTCTTCAGGGACACTACTGACACTTTGTTCTTCAGTCATTTGCCACACTTAGTAGAGTTTAGCTCCACAACATCTGCAATTTCTCCCCCCTGTTGTGTCTCACATTATTACTCTCCTGAATTGAACCCTCAGATTTCTTGCCTCCATACCTAAGATGAGCCTTCTGAGAAGTCCCTTCACCTTTAATTTCTCATCCTTCAATGCATTAAAATAATTTTTCTGTATCTCATATCTCTGCCCTTTCCAAAAGTTTTAAAGACTCCCCATCCCTGACGAATTCAAGGTGTGCTCTTAAGTCTGCACCCAGGGTCTTCTCCTGCAGATTCCTTAAACAGAGCCTGCATTTACACAGCCCTCTCCACTTTTCATGAAATTATCTTTGCCTTATAAAGTCCTTTTCAAATGCCATCTCCTCTTCTGATTCTTCCAGCCCAATGTCATCCTTTCTTCTGTGAACTTTACC
This sequence comes from Camelus dromedarius, assembly GCF_036321535.1. Lineage (NCBI taxonomy): Eukaryota > Metazoa > Chordata > Mammalia > Artiodactyla > Camelidae > Camelus > Camelus dromedarius. The sequence continues at coordinate 53,103,913 of NC_087441.1, read as the reverse complement.
CCCTTGCATTTTCTAACTGTTCAACGATCCTCATCATACCTGGAGATTATCCTATCCCTTCTTTGACCACTATCTTGCTGCCACTCAATTTTAAGGTCCTTCTGGGCCAGGTCTGGTCCAATTATCTTCATATTTCCAAAACATATCATTACAGTTCCTGTAGCCAATACTAAAAAATAAGTATTATTTGGAAGGAAAGCAACTACCCGAAGTTTGTATCTCCTTGCTGTTTGTCTCAGCAGATGCTTCCCCCAATACAATACAGAATTATAATGGACTGAATGCCATTGTCTCAGTCAGCCGAATTAAATTGTGTGTTGCATAACTTTTCAAGGTGATGAAATGAATGAATTTTTACAATCCAGCCTGATTACTGGGACTTGCATTCTGTGTGCTATTCTTCACAGTCACATTTTGAGACCTGAGATGGTCTTTGTGAGGATAGTGTAAAGTGGTAGTGTGAATAAACTTCCCAATTAGCAGGTAAGTTTTCAAGAGCTACACATTCTCGTATAATGATTGAATTAATAGAGATAGTCTCACATTCCTCATTGAGATTAATTGGAAAGTTAGTTAATGGCTTTGGACATTGAGAAAAATCTGAGTTTTACGTGACTGTTCAGTAATTGAGGGCAAAGGACACAAGGACTAACTCTCTACATGGAAGTGGTGCTCAAAAATACCTTTGTTTATCAGGCTGTGGTCTGATCTCCCAGATAGCAGCTGAAGGCGAGGGAGGGGCAAGGGTATTTACAGCACCGCAAAGGCCGCATTCACCCCCTGACTTCACACTCAGCTAAACTTGGAAATGCAATTGGTTTATTTTGTATAAATAAGCAAGAATGCTGGAAGAAACTAAATATCTTCATAAAACAAAACATTATGATACCAGAAACCCTTAGGAATAGCACTAATGCTTTTAAATGAAGGTTTTATTTGTCTCAGAGCTGCAAAAAGGAGTCACTAATGAGATGTCATTTAAATTCTAACACCTGTTTAATGGCACTTTTTCTCTATCCCCAAAGAGTAACTGTTTATGAATGTTTGCAGTTTTCCAAGTGTATCTACAAGAATTGTTTTTTCATAAACAATGTGATGCCTTTTTCCTCATATGCTCCAGTCACGTTACAACATATGATGAAAATTGTTGGTTGTGGCATTTTTGTATTAGATAGGTTTCAAAGATAGTGTTATTTCATACACTGAAACTTAAAATTTTATAATTCACATAGTAAATATTTTATCAAGAAACTTCATGTTTTACAGATTTATGAGTATATATTGGTATAAGAAAAAAATCTCGTATTTTTTAACCTAAATTTAAATAACATGTGAAAAGGCATTGCTGAAAAATACGTTTGCGCCTATATTCCCTGTTATGAAAAGAAAATATATTTATAAGTGAACATACATACACATAGATTTCTAAGAGTTGCAAAAAAGAAACACTGTTGATTTTTTTCCTCAGACAATAAATAACTGAAAAAGTCAGAAAAGGATTTCTTTTGTGATTTTGTGTTTCTTGTGTAAAAATTTCTTATTCATGAAAGGAATCCACAGTAACTACATTGCCATTTTTCTTTATGATTTCTCTAGAAACTAATGGTGTTGAGTAACAGATACTATACAGATGAATATATGAAAAAAAATTAATTACTATTGAAAATACTTTTCTTTAGGATCTGTTCCACTTGATATTTATAACATTTTATATAGGCTACTCTCATGTTTAACATCTTTAATAAAACTACTTGTACTTCAGTAAAATAAATGACATAGAAGTTTATTTTAAATAGACTATATCTGTCTTGAGAAATTCAAGAATAATTAATTTTTTTGCAGCAGTAGAGACCTTAGGCCATGGATTTTTACCTGAATGATTATATGGACTAGCAAAAATGCTGGCTTCTAGGGAAGCTGCAGCGATCTCTTCCTTTAAGGAATATGTATCTTTGAACTAATACAAGCTAGAGTTTGCTGTCTTAACATGCTTCACGTATGACAAAGCAATCCCTGTTCGTGTCAGGAAGGCAGGAACTCGTCTTGATGAAAGGCGAGACCAGGGCCTGTGGACTAAAGCTGCCTAAGAACTCTTTGGGATTTAAGCCGAAAGCACTAGGCCTACTGCAGAGGAGAGTGGTTGAGCCATAACACACTCCAAGTGTGGACGTGAACAGTTCTATGAAGCCTAAATATTCTGTACATGAAAGGAGGAGTGAAGAAAATTGTTGCAGATGGGATTGGATTTCCCATTATGTTGAAAACTCTTCTAAATTTCTTCCTCATGATCATTAGTCCTTAGATTTCTTAGTACCAAATGATTTCTTTTTCTCCTGTCTCTTGGTATCCCCCCCATGGGATTCATGCCAATTTAAGGTGCTCTTTTGAGTGAGCAGAAGGACTGGATGTTTTTCAGTTTTTAAAATGCTTTCTCTCTCTCTCATATATATATATACACACATATAAAACACTGAAGCACTGAAGAGTGTCCATTTGTTCCTGGTTTATTCAATTTTTATTTTTAGGTAGGACCTCCGTGCTTAATCGGTGTGTTCCCTAATTACCCACAGTCGGTTGACACATACCTTGCACCGAGCCAAGGGAAATAAGCATACTCTTTTCTCTGTGCAGTTCTTTCCTGACTTATGAAAGCCAAATATCCATTCCGCATGGAGAGATGAATCAGCGATCCATATGATATCTATTCATCATACATATTTCACAAGGAGGATATTGTGGTGACTGCAAAGTTCTTACAAAAATAATATGGAAATCCGGAACTTGATGTGGAGTGTCAGAGAGCCTCTTACTATTATTTACCTTATCAGCTTTTGCTTTCTGAAATCAATGGAAGGGCATCAAGTTCAGCTAATCCATATTTCTGAGTATGAAATTGAATTTATAGTCTGTAGTATGTTGACTACCGCTTGCATTTAAGGCATAATTGATTTTTATTGAAAAGCCAGCAGGCACATCAAAAATTTCCACAAACCACAAGGATGTTAAATTTTACCCTGTTTGGATAATAGTGTAGCTTTATTTATCCTTTAAAATGAAGCTTTTATATTTATATCAGCAAATGCTATGGAAGTGTGACTGATACCTTATGAAACCATCAATCTATGGTTCTGTAGAACTGTACTGCACAGAAATAAGGAACTTTAGATTTCTAAGGTAAACATCTATGGTTGGCTTGTTTTAAGGATAAATGGATAAATGGAATAATAAATCTCACACCGTATCATGTCATGTGGCAAAGTTTTTTTTTTTTCATTTGAAACAACTTGAAACAACTACTTGCATCCTTATTTCTTTTCCGTCAAATTCCTTCTGCATGTCGTTTTTCCTTCTGATTTACAAATTACAGTTTTGTATCTGGATTAACTGTTTATGCGTGTGAAATGTAAGTCCTAAAGACCCAATCTATTCTTTCTATCTTTTAAGTTATATAGTTAACCTTAATATGCATGATACTCCATTAAGTGAGTTTCACTAAAATGGCTGCAATCAATGTGCTATGTCCATTCATTTTTAACTAACAGTTATGATTAAAAGACTCTTGAGTGCTCCTGCTACAGAATGTGTAAACTCAATGGCAGTTACATGGTGGATTTTAAAAAATCAAGCTTTGCTTCACCTTAACAAAAACAAAACAAAATAAAAGCAAAAAGATGCAGGTCCCATTATTTGCTTTAGCCTTCCTTCTTCTGTAATCTTATAGCCATAGCTTCCCCTGGGGGACAATATCACTTTAAAGGGAATTGGGGGAATATGTGAGGATGTATTAGGTTTTTACAAAAACTAGATGGAGTGGTTTCGGGACCACCACTGACTTGGGTGGAACCAAGGAATGCTAGACATTTGCAACATGCAGGGTGTTTCAGCACATGGAAAATTGTTCCATGCTCACAGGACTTTTGAATATTTTATCAGATATTCATGTAGATAAAAAACCTATTTATTATTGTCTACAATTAAAACCTACTTCTATTTTATATGTAATTATAAAAGATTGTTCATATTTTCATGTACACCGAATTTTCCAAAAATCAAACTGTTATATAAATTAAGACAAAATTCTTATCTTGAATTTTACCAATTACTGGTCACTGGCAGCAAATCTCTTATGGTGTTTGCTGCATCAATGCAACATTCTTGTGTCAGTTTGCATTGGTAGCTGATGGTTTACAAATTAGCAAGATTCTCTGTGTACGTATCAGATTCCCCTTCTGCATGCTTCATTATGTAGCGATGCTCAGATGTTTGTTTACATCTCAAAATGCTTGCTATTTTATTATGAAGAACTTATTATAACTTTCCCTTATAGTTGAGACATTGCATTGATTTTTTTTTAAATGATGTGCTTAGAATGGTGATAAGATCTACAAATTTTACGTCGGTATAGTAAGCATGTTACAAAATATTTGTTATAAAAAGGAAGAACTAGGTCTGATAAGGTTGAGAACAATTGCCTTATGGCATCAAGACGTGAATGCATTAGTTGAAAATTTTTTTCAGTGATAAATCTAGAGATTATTTTAATAGAACACTTATTTCCAATGAGGAAAATTGTATCTTAGGGATTTTTAAATATGCTGTGATAAGCCTTTAGTGCCTACCTTCTTATGTGTATGGATGAAGAGTGTTCAAAACAATTTGTCATATGCACAGAAATACAAAAGATGAAACCTAAAGAGATTATACATTAGTCTCTTAAGAGTAAAACTGACGGAGAGATGCAGTATACCTTTCACAGAGGCAGATATTTTCAAAGCAACGTGTGACAGGTACAGGGACAAATCCCGTTAATAAGTAAGAGGATTTGTGCTTGGCTCTGTCACATGCCACTTTGAAAACCTACCCTCAAACTGTCTATAAATTTTCATGCCCATCTTTTTCTCCTTGCTTTTTCCAGAGCATCTGATTTTTTTATTCATCATTTTTTCCTGCTTTATCTCATGGCAGCCTTTAATAATTTTTCAGAGGTTGGTATGTGTCCTATGATTTTGTGGCTACTTTATTGTTAACAAAATAATATTTGCTGATTTTCACTGTCCTTTTTACTGCTCTGTAATAGGACATTTTTATACCACTTATGACTTCCAAATACGAAAAAAATCTACCTCATGGAAATTAAGGAGGCAAGTAGCATTTATCACATTGGCTGGTTTTCCTTTTTTAATATGTGGTTATATTTTTTAAGAAAAAAGAACATTAAAAAATTGAATGCTATGCTATGTGGATGATACACTGAAAAGAAAAAGAGTTGATTATTTCTTTTAGTTAATGAATTTTTAAAAAATTAATTATTCAGCCTACAAGTGTTTAACTTTTTTGCAAAGTAGAATCAAAACCCATTCCAGTCCTAAAGACTGATGGGCTAGCTCTGCTTCTAAGCCTAGACCATGATGTCTCATCAATGTGAATATGCTGATGGAGGCAGAGGAACACAAGCGCTTGGTAGAACATCTATTGGTCTATAACTTGGTGCTGGGTGATGCTGCCCTCTTTCTCACTCTGTCAAAGATGATTTGCTTCCTGGCAGTTTATATTTGATAACTTGCTGTTGAAATAAAGTGATTCTATCGTACTTTTCTTCTGTAAAGTATCTAATAATAAATAAGAGTCTGGAAACTTTGCTAGTAGGAATCGAATTCTTCAAAGTTCAGTATTATTTTAATATGACATGTTTTTGAAGAAAAAAAGTTATTTGTGAAAAGTATTTAAAAGTGGGCAGTTCCAAAGAAAAAACCATTGCTTTATGGAGTTTCTGTTTTTCTGCCTCGAGAATATTATAGAGACTTAGAGCCTATTGAACTGGAAGTGTTTTCTAGAGGAGTAGCAATAGACATCTGACACCATTCTCTTTGCTCATCTCTAAGTACAGACCTAGGCGGCCCTTCCACAGCTTCCAACAGCTGGAGAAGAAGTAGAAACCTAAGCTAATCTGCCAGATGGTTTATCTATGTTAAATCAAGCATCTGGATATTTTTTAAACATTTAGATGATTGGCTGAGTTTTTCACATTACATCTGCATATTTTTGGCACTTCATTGCTCTGTGAGTGTGTGTGCGTGCATGGGAGCATGTGTGTTGAGAAACATGCTACCACTCAGATAAAACAAGCCAGAGAAGAGAGCAGTGAGCTTTGAATTTCTGTGCATTTCTATGGACATCCAAATCTGGACTCCAGGACCAACCAGCTCAAGCTCAAGTTACAGAAAATTTCTGAAAGTCAATGACAAAGTGTGAAAAACAGGATAGTTTCTTATGTTATTCAATTCCGTAGTATCAGTAGACACTTAGACAAAATTTGCTGGAAGTTGGTCAGAGGTCACCTGACTAAAATCAATTTAGATTTCAGGAACTTTACCTGTTGGCAAGAAAAAAGTCAAGATGATACATTTTCTAACTTTATTGCTTTCTTCTTAGAGATGAGTTTAAATAAGATGTATGCAGAACTGAGCTTTCAACATAAAGAAAAATGGGAAATGAAGGAGGATTTGTAGAGCAAATCTAGTGTGAGATACACTGTATCAAGGGATTTCAAATGCATCCTTTTACTGAATTCCCACCAATACCTCTGCAGTAGGGAACATAGAAACAGAATTTGCTTTGTGTCTGAAAAGTTTAATTAGAATCCTGCCTCTGATACATATTAGTCTGCTGTACATCTTTAGTCATGTTATTTGAATAATTTCTGAGCCTCAGTTTTCTTACATATACCATGGGAATACTATCCACATCACATATCTGTTATGAAAATTATATAGGTATAATGTATGCTAACTATGGGTTACGTCACAATATACAGTGCATGAAGAATGCTCAATAAATGTTTGCCCTTTGACAGATGAAGAAACAGAAGCTTAAAGAGTGGTCAGAGAACTAGAATGTCTCCTAAGGGTGGATTAAATCTATGTCTCCAAGCCTTATATTGTACTCACTTCATCATTCTAATATTGCTTATTTATAGATACAGTAATTTCCACAGTTCTGTTGTTTTTATAAGATTCATCCTCAAATAGCATTTTGTAAGCTCTGCAGTAATTTCACATATCTTTATTTCTCATCTTGCAATATTGTCTAACTGAAATTGATGAGTGCATGGCAATGGTTATATTGATGGCAGGTTACCTTTCCTACTAAAATTTGAAAGTACGGTGTCTTACCAATATATACGTTCCTATTGCTGTTAATAAGTTTTATTAGCGACAGCACTGATCCTGAAAGGCAGTAGGGTTGGTGTGGTCTAACCCTCATTCTGTCACTACATGTTGGTGTGACTGTGAACTATATGATTAATTCTACAAATATTTACTGTGAACCTGCTTTGGGTAACAGGATTCAGTGACGAATCAAATGCAGACTTTGCCCTTAAGGAAGATATCACACAAGGCTTTAAATACACGACGAAATCTAATAAATTTGAGTACACATGTGTTGTGCTTTGGGAAAATAAGTGAATGTAAAATTTCAACTAAATAAATCCTAGAAGTCCTTACGGAGAAAGTATCATTGAGAAGGCCTCAAGGACGGGCGGGACTTGGATTGTGGAGATGAACAGAATCCCCAGAGGTGAGAAAGCACTGAATGTCTTTACAAAGCAGCTCTGTACTTTGGTCAGCCCATTAAGTGCATTTAGATGACACAAACTGCATGTTCAGTACACTCAAATGATAGAAAGCCATGCTAAGGAGGCTAAGAAGTATGAATTTTAAGCTATGTCAATGAGGTAATTTTGAGATATTTGACTATGACATAAAATGACGGCCGCTAGGCAATGAAAAGTTACTTGGGCCGGGACTAGAGGAAGATGGATTGGCATGAGGAAACTTAGATTCAAGAAAGCTGACAAAGAAGCTAAAATAGGTGATGTTTCATGAATTTGTAAGGCATCCTTTCTGTGTCTAAGTTTACTCATCAATAAGATCAATGGGCTGGACTTGATTTATTTTATAGTCCTGTTCCAGCTTTTATTTTCTGAGTCAATATTTTCTAAATTGTGTTCTGCTGAATGCTATTTCTGCTAGATGACAAAATGTGCTGTGTTAATTAAAAGAAAAGCTCTGTGACAGAACAATTTTAGGAAACACTGAGTAAAATAGTAATAGAGTTTGTTTTTGAGAGGACTTCTCAGAGACTCAGTTTGTTAATGTTTATGAATGCTCTTTATACAGTTTTAAGGTGGAGAGTATATGTGTATTGCTCTCCGAGATTATGTGACCAGGGATCCCTTCTAGCTTACATCTTTTGGCGTCAGGGTTTTATGAAACATATGTATTTTAATGCTTGTCCCACTATGCATAATTGATTCTCTGTTGAAATTGTAGTTGGCCTTGGTTCTCTGTTTTAAATGATCCATACAATGCAACTTTAAAAACTCAGGTGGTACCTGCAAGAATTTCAATGGAATCTCTTCCCCTGGCCCTTTAAAGGCCATGCAGGAGAGAAAAACGTGCAAGGTACCACATGCTGCTGATATAAGAAGGTGGAATATCTGTCTCTTCAACTATGCAAGGAGATGTTTGGTGTTTCTTGTAGTGGACTATAGTGATACCTAAACTCTGGAGTAAAAGAGTCCCTCCTCTCTTTGGAGAGATAATTCTCTTTGACTTATCAGGCACTTTTTGGAGGGGGAAAGACAGAGTAGTGAAAAAGGAAGGCTCAACTGACTTAGACAGCAGACTTACTATCAACTGCTTGCTATCAGTGGGGTGGTAGATGTCATGACCAGAAGGGCCACACATCTATCAAAGTAAGCTCAAAATTACCTCCTCAGAAGAGAAGAGTTTTATGGAGAGTCTTAAGTAAGATATGACACTTGTCAGAGAAAAATAAGAAAATTGTTCCAGATGGTTGAGACTGTGAGAAGGAGGTGAAGAGGTCAGAGGAGGCAATGACTGGAGAGAAAAAGAAGAGGCGTGGTGAAAATCCTCGGGGGCTTGGACAGGTAGCTTCAACTTCATCTGAATGACAATGAGGTTCCAGTGAAGAAACCCAGTAAAAAGAAAAAAAAGAAATTCTAAGTATGTTAGCATGCAAAACCAATCTTTTAGAGAGACCATTCAGAATTGACTAGAAGGATCTGTCAGGTAGGAGAAGTTCATAATAAGATGGCATCACATTTAAAAGGAGAAGAGAACCAAGTGTGACACGGATGCTGTCGCTGGTTGCTTCCTGCCTTTGCCATCTCCCGTTTACACCTTGCTGCTGAGTGTACTAACAGTTCCCTCTACTGTCTACTAGCAAGATGGTGATCCTGCAGTCAGCACTGCCTGATTTCGTGTTCGTTGTTTTAACCATCTTAGAGAAACGCTGAAATGAGGCATATGCTTTTTTCATTAACTACTCTCCAGACTTGGAGACATGACAAGTTTTCAGTTTATTCATTTTTTGAAAAATCAAAATATATCTTTTCAGATACAGAAAGTATTTAATTCTACCTAAACCTGATCTTCCTCAGATCTGCTAAAACAAAACAAAAGGGCTGATCTATTTCTGTTCCTGTTAAATACTTGGAAGTGAAAAATCAGGGATGTACGTTTCAGCTGTAGCACTGGCAGCCTATCTAAGCACTCTGGCACTACAGTTTTTAGGTGTCCTCAGGGCCCAAAGTGTTCTGGCCATGCGATCTTGGCCAAATTATTTATCCTTGGCTTTCATTGGTTTATTTATCTTTAAAAGTAGTATTTCCACTAATAGAGTTGTTAGTATTGAAAAATACAGTGTTTTTAAAGACTACGGTATAGTTCTGGGGCCCTGGTAAAGTTCAAATGCTGCTACTTTAGCTCCAGGATTTCTTTCATTTATTTTTTTAGCCAAAAAATATTTATTAATCATTTTCCAAGTGCTGGGGATACAACAGTATGTGAAACAGACAAAGTTTCTGCCCTTATCAAAATCATATTCCAGTTAGGGAAGATGGACAAGAAACAAGCAAGGAACGTATGGTATATCAGCTATCGAGAAATGCTGTGGCATTAGGAGTCAAATTACTGTTGTTTTTCCAATCATCAATAGTTTTTCTGGATAGACTAAAGCAGGGATTGATTTATCCACATGGCTATAGATGCGTTTCTCTCCTGAATGAACGTGAAGGCAGTTATATTACAGTCAGGGTAGAGCAGTATGATCATACAATTTATGGTCCAAACCAGGCCTCTTTGGGGAGTGAAAGGGGGAGCTGTGGGTATATACAGGGACAAGATGCAAACCAGGAGGTTAACTAGGGAGATGTAATTACCCCAAGTAATCAGGGATTTGAGCAGAAGCATCTTGGCAGGCAGTGCTGGTTTCAGTGTAGTGTGGTGCAGGTAGCATTAGGCAAAAATGATATAGCCCACGTGGTAGACATTTGGACAGGATAAGATTGATAGTGGCCAGAGGTTCAACAGGATTCATAAATAAAATAGTTCAGAGTCCACTGAGAAGTTCTTGTCCTGATGGAAGTAAGCTGCCAAGGAGGGCTGTTTCTATCCTGGGCCACCCAGTTGTAAGACGGGCAGGCAGATCCCAACCTTATATGAGTCCTCCTGGCTCAGGTAGCTGGCCTTCATGGGGAAAAAGGAATTTGTTGTCCTCCAGGAGCCCACAGTGAGCCCACGCTGGACGATGGGGAGGATATCTTGTGCCTGTTTGAGGTTTAGTGAATGGCAGGGGTGGTTTAGGCTCCTTGCAGACTGTGTGAGCTTTAAGTCCTTGGAGCTCTCTGGACAACTGTTTGTTGAGGTCCTGTTTTTCCAAGTGCCCCATCTCCCTTCTCTTGAGCTTCCTACCACCTTGTTCAACTCCCCCTCTGCCTTAGATTGCTCCTGATAACTGAGTCCTCTGAATAGTGATAAAGAAGAAAACTTGAATCTCACAGGGAAAAAATTAAAAAAATAAAAAAGCTAATAAGTATGAGTGAAGCCGTGACTGACACTTGGGTCCTTTCCCTTGAGTCAGGTGTTTGTTGTCAGTTATTGCTAAAAGTAATCTTAGTTCCAATGGGTATGGTATTTTAAATGTCAAAATGCTTTACTTTTTAAAATTTCTGCTTTCACTGATGACAATGGCCTTGTCAGATATGTTGTTAAGTATCATCATTGTCTTTTACAGTTTTTCCTGGTAAGCTGGTTTTATAGGTATTGGTACAAGAAGACTTATATAGGAAAGTGAAGAAGAGAGTCTGGACTAAAATTTTGGACTGTTCTGATGGTGTCTACCTAGATGGTATCTCTACATTCAGTAACACACACCTTTGTATTTAAACATACTCTGCAGAGACTGTGCTTGCTTAATAATTGTCAAGGTGTTGTTTTAGTTTGGATTTATCATTTGCAATCTATTTCTTTCAGAAAAGGAATTAAGTCATTTCTTCTTTTTTTCAATTTCCATGTAGCCATCCACCCAACACATATAGATCAAATGCCTTTTGAGGAATGGCACTGACTTATGTGCTAATCTAGATACAATAGAAGTGTAAGAAATGGTCCCTAGCCTTTTCATTGAAATGATGTAATTCAAACTAATCCACACATGCAGCCCTTCTGACAATTACATGGTTTTGTTTTTAGGAAATAATGCGTAGTGGCATTTACAGTGTGCTAAGCACTTTACACCTGTCATCTTATTCAGTGTTTGCAGGACGGCTATGAGTCAGGTAGTCCTATTACAGCCCACTACAGAGACGAGGGTGCTTAAGAAGCTTCCCTGAATTTGGACCTGGCTCTCTTCAAAGGTTTCTCCTTACTATTTGCTGTCACTCACAGGTGCAAAATGAAACAATACAGAATTCCATGGAGAAGAGTACAGACCTGTCACACTGATTTCATATTAATCTCTGGTTCTGGAACTGCCCAAGAGCATGGCTTGGACATGCCATTAGTACCACTCAGCTTCTGCATCTTTAACTGCAAGCCAATGACAATAGAGGTTACTTTGGGTCATCTCAAGGGCTAAATTCATCCATCCTTTTCTTGACTAATTAATTCATCTGATTTTTTTTTTTTTTGACCACCTACTGTGTTCCAGGCAATGTTATGGGTGTTAAAGAAAACATAGGAGAGCAAAAGAGGCATGGTGCCGGTCCTTAGGATATGTGTACCCAAGCAAGATAGAGAAACAAAGAAAAAATATAAGCAAGTAGAAAAATTGCAAAATTATCATGTGCTATACAAGGAATGGAATGAGGAGATGAGGAATGAACGGGTCACATGGCCAGATACATGAATTCCATGGGTATTGTTGTTGCATTTGTCCAGTTCATCACTGTTTCCCCAATGACTGGAATATTATGGACATTCAAGAAATATTAATTAAATGAGTATATAAATGAAAGATAAAAGAATAGAAGTGTCTTCAGGGACAGCTTCTTTAAAGAGATGATATTTAAGTTAAGATCTAAAATATGAGAAGAGTTGACTATGTTCACACGCAGAAAAAGAAGAATTTTCTAGGTAAAGAAAACAGCATGAATAAAGTCCAGAAGTGGGCGAGGAAGTCTGTCTTTCTATGCCTTGGCACTGGATGGAGACAAAAATGTCCCATGAGAATATCAAACCTCTGAATTGGGGCCCCAGGCCAGAACAACAGGCAGGAAAATTTGCTCTGGAGAGACATTAACTCAACTCAGACCACACAGAATAGATATAAGATAGAGCCCTGTGAAGAAGAGGTTACCCTTTTAAATTACACAATATGATATCCTACACTGAGTAAGAATTCACAGACATAACAAGCAGGAGGATGAGACACACAACAAATTCAGACGGTAGAATAGCCTGATGAATAAAATAATAAACAGTTGAAAATAATTAATGGTATGGAACAAGATTCAATAAAGCTGCATACAAATACAAAGTCAATACTTTAATATAGCTTTGAATATCTTTTGCATAATTTTTGTTAATTACTATTAAAGATATATTAATACCACCATACACAGAGCCGTTTATCAGCAGGAGCAATTCCGAACTTAAAACTCTGACCTTACATATTAGACTTGACAGCAGATGCCCATTTACATGTATTAGCTGCATTATTTCTTTCCCCGGAATTTCCAATTTTATTTTGCTTTATTTAATGTGCATTTCAGTTCTTCACCATGTCACAGCATACACACAATGGTTTATAGTTAGTGTTTTCTAAAAATACAAAGGAAAAACTAAAAGCAGAGGCCTGTGATTGATTGTACATTTAAACAAGTGCACTGCAGATTGAGACAAATGTGCCGAGCTTGTGTGTTTCAATCACTGTGTCGTCACACAATTGGATAAACACACATGTACAATACAATGTTTAATTGAGTGCAGCAAGTACATTTATTTTAGTGATTGCACCATTGCATATTCAAGGAAATGCACTGAGTTCACTTTGATGGAGCTGAAGTTCTATACACATATACAAGTTTTAAATCTTTCACTGACTTTGATAGAACACCAATACCCACATATATTTAAATGATTGAAATCACATATGTTTTATTTCACAAAATTTATTTTTAATGGATTTAGATAAATTCAAAAAGAAATCTGGTTATTAGTTCCTTAAAAAAATAAAACGCTACTCAAAAACTCTAAACATTTGTTTTTCTTAAAATGTCACTCTGGCCTCAGGGAGGATGAAACAGGACATTTCCTCTGTGCCCAAGTCACTTTTTTATGACTATCTGGTCTAGAAATTGCAGTTTCAACTCTTCAGACATCAAGCATTGGACTCATTTTGCTTTAGGATTGTTTGCACAGCTTCGGTCAAATTCAGTATCACTTTGTGCACGCGTGCACATCTGAGGGCCAAATCGGAGCTATTAGGTCTAAAGGCCCAAATGGAGCTTGCTAAATTCTTTCATGCCTCCTTCATGCTCTATTTACATAGATGTTCTTTTTCAGAAGTGCTGCCATACACAGATTTCTATGTCATTTCCATTAGTAGCATCTTGAAAGGAAGAAAAAAGAAAACAAAAGCTAAATAGTAGTCTTTGCTTTACTCTGTCAGCTTTCTAACATCCGCCTCATTTTCTGGGTGTAATAGACAGGTGGTGATGAATGTTCAGTACCAGGTACCCAAAAAGAGGTTGCTCAAGTAACAAGTTTTATATTTTGATCCTTTTTCCTTAAATGTGTTGGCTTTCATTTTAATCGTCTTTCTCTCATGGTACTTTCTTTTAAAAAATTATGCTGTTAGCTCTTCACATTGAGGGTTTATTAGTTGGAGAAATTTTCCAATAGATATTTCTAACAATAGAAATTTGCAGTGTTAGTCCAAGGAAGTAAGTTCTGCAAATTTAATTCCAGGCAATGTTACTTGGGAAAAAGATACTTCGCCAGATATGTTTGGAGAAAATATACGTGCTAACAATATTAGCTGATTTTGATTAAGTGCTTTCTCTCTGCTTTGCCTGCATTAATTGGTTTGAATTCCTGTTTTTGTCCCCACTTTCCAGATCAGGAAACAGAGTTAAAAATGTAAGATAACCTCCTTTTGTGTTTCCTACATACAGATGCACAGAATTTATTAACTAAAAAGTCCTATCATGAAAGTTAATCTGATTAACTTCATTTTGCTCAATTTTTACCAAACTTATTATATGATGGAACACTTTGCATGTAAGATTTTTTAACATCACACAAGACATGCTTATGACACTTTAGACTAGGAAAAAAAGAAAAGATATGCCACCTTTATAAGTATTAACAAAAAAAATGCCTATCCATGCCCAAAGAACAGTATGATTTCTGAATAAACTTGCTGATCACTTTAGTTAAATGACAGATCATTCTGATGAAAAGTCAGCCAAGTTGGTTGCTTGATGATGGTTATGTTTTAAATGGTTATTTGCATCTTTTCCTTAACATGGAGGGCCATTGCTGGATTATTCCAACCTAACCCATTGAAAAGTGAACAATTAAGTCAACCAATCAGTCATGATGTCTTGTGACTGATTTTTCTTTCCACTAAATTGACTGAATGGAATAGTTAGTTTACTCTCAAAACAGTTTAATGGCATTTCTTTTCCTCGTGCTTTTTATATTTTTGTAGGTTTGTATTAGAAAGAAGTTTGTGTTGTTTATTATATGCATATAATTTTGTTCAAAGTAGATTTTGCCCGAAGAAAAGACCATTTAACCACTGGAAAAGGCTTCCTGACAAGGAGAGAAATCACAGTACTTGCTTTTAAATAAGTAGTGAGAAAAAAAAATTAAGCTGTTTTTATTCTTACCTTCTCTGAAGCAATGTCTTTTCTTTCTTGTTCACACGACAGATAATATATATGGTGGTAAGACATACGTAGTTTTTTTACTCATTTTGTATCAATTAACTAAAGCAATATAGAAGATGATAGCCCATTAATAAACAACACTTAAAGATATGAAATTGTGTACATATTTCTTCTTTGTTCAGACAGAAAGCATATCTGAGATCATCCAAAGAAATAAGAACAATTAATGTCACAAACTTTGAGAGAGAACAAAATTGGGCTTCAGCTTGATTGTCCCGAGATGTTTTTATTGCCATTTTATCCATCCTCTGCCTAGCTTTTGCTTAAGATGTTGGTGAGATGATGAAAGCTGAAAAGTAAATAGGTGCTTCAATAAATGCAAACAAATGAGTGCTTTCCTAGCAAAGAATTACGGAAAATCAGCCTTTCCTCTGAAGCTAATCCCTCGACGGCTAAGACTGTGAATTTCCCCCCTCAACATGCATGCAGATGGGTTGCCACTGAGGATGACAGATGAGTTGTGTTTGGCGGGATTAATGCGCATTATCATGTTAATGGCTGCTTAGGTGAGGTCTGAACAAATCACAGGCCTGGACGGAATAACTGGGGTTTACAGAACTCTGTGTGCTCATGCTCCTCTTCTCTTTCTTCTTACTAATAATTAACTTGTAATGTTTAACATTTTTAGCCCACCAAATGATCCACAGACTACTGCCTGTCTAAGTACTCGGAGCATTTATAGATCTAGCATCGTGCGCTCCATCCTTTGACATGCAAAGTGCGGGCAGTCCGGCCTGATTTGTCCTTCCATTGCCTTTGTGCATTCAGCTCCCTCATAATCCAGAGTCTACTTTGTTGCAATCGCTTTTGAAATCTGACATATTGATCAAGAGTTTAGCCTTAGTAACTACTGCACATATATCAACTGTTGTTGAGCGTGTCAGGTCACATCTGACGGCAGGATGATCCTGTGCCCAACTAGCAGAGCTCTGGCAGCTCGCACGGGTTGACTCTGTTAACCTCATCTGGCCAGGGATGTATGTTGCATCATCGCTAACGCGACAGAATTTCACAGCATCAGTTCATCTCTATATGAGTTAGAGGCAAAGGAGGCACCACCAAAAAGATAAAGATATAAGCCTAGTTAATGTTCTAGAATGGCTTGCATTTTTCAATTAAGACAAATATCAGGAAGTATTAATGTCAGACTTTTACATCCTTCTGAAATTGTCTAAAAAAGGTTGAGTGTTTTCCTATCTAGTTTGATTCAAAAGCCAACTCCTTTTCTATGAATGCTTGTATCAATATTACCAAACTGATGTAAGCAAATCTTTACAAGTCTCTGCTTTAAAAAAATACCACTGCAGAAAATAATTTCTGTATCCCTAAGATGTCCCTCATACCCTTAAGTAGTACTTATTTAACAGTCTAAATAGTTCCTTGAAATTCACTTTAATCTTTTTTTAAAGAGAGAATTTCCACATTACTCTTAAGTGATACGCATGTGATGAAGGGGAAAATATTTCACGAGCTATTGATTTCGTGCATTAATTAAAACAAATGGCTCATCAGTATGACGACACCTGTGAATAGGTGGGCCACAATGCCCCTGTTTGCTAGGGAATCTAGGTTTACTCCTGTTGTCAGACTGTGGTTGTCAACAGTGCCCTCTTTCATTCCTGGAGGTTTCTATTTGTCTGATAAACCTATAAACCAAAGTAATGGATTTCTAAATAAGGCTGTCCCATATTCAAGGGCTGCCAGAGAAGGAGGGATAAACTTAGCAGTAAGTCCCCACCATCAGAAAGCTTATCAGAACCACTGGGTCTGCAGAGGGGGACACTAAGGAACAGGGCTTCCTTCTAAGGGGATAAGAGCCCATATGTCTGTATAACTCTTTTGTATCTTTTCCAACAAATATTTTCAATATTTCATTCCAAAACTAGTTAAGGATGTTAGGTACACATGCATCATTTCTTTTTTGATCTAATATTATTTTTAATCTCCACTACTTGGTCTAAATATAATCAAAATATCAATTCAGTACAAAATTAGTTATTGGAACTGATGGAATTTTGATCATATGTGTTAGTCACATTCATCAATTAATTCTCACATCAACCTTATGGCTGGGAGGAATACCATTTTATACATGAGGAAACTTAGATCAGAGAGGTCAAGTGAGTTAAGAGGACACACAGCTAAAATGTAGGGGGTATGCTAAATATTCAAATATTACTGATTCCAAAAGGCTCAATCTTCTGCTTTCTGATGTATTAACTTATGTAAACACAACCTATGTATAAACTCCTGTAAAGTCTAAAACATGTTGCTCCTTCTGATACTATTCTAGAAAAATGTTTGATGTGAAAATATGTTCATAAGACAGAAAATTACCAAACTATTCCAACAATAACTTCTATTTCTTTTTTTTTTTTTCTATTTTTATTTTATTGTCCCATTTTATGTTTCCCTCACCCGTTGTAATGTATGGCTGAATTTCAATAAGTAACAGAATAGTAAGTAATGTTCATACAGAGTGACCAGTCAGCATACCTCACAAACACCTCAGCAATTCAGACACAAGAAAGCCAGACTGGGAAGGATTGTTTATGAGAAAATAAGAACAATTTAATAGATCAACATTTAAATCCTTAATGCTATGTGATGAAATACAGCCATCATGCTGTTGAGAACCAACTTTAGGTTAGACATCAAAAGTAATTTTTGGTGAGTACTCTAAGGCTTGAGTTACTCAACAAAAAGCAAAACTACTGAAAAAAATGTCAACAGAATAAAAAGCATTCCCCTTAATTAATTAAATCATTATTATGGTCATTTACTTCTTCCCATGGTCTCTCCATTTAAAACTTTGATATTAATAATAATTTCTATGCCACATCATAAGTTTGTTATTAGGACAAGTTTGATATTAGAAGGCAAAAGAGGATTTTTAATTCAAGGCGGTCCTTAAGGATTCAAGTAGAAGCCTCACCATTTCATAAATTTTTGCCAAATTTCCATGGAAAAGAATTTCCCCAGTCTATCTGTATCTCTTTAGTACCATTTCAAATATAGGTAGAGTCAAAACATGTTTTTTTTTTTAACATTTTTTTTGAGTTATAGTCATTTTACAATTTTGTGTAAAATTCCAGTGTAGAGCACAATTTTTCAGTTATACATGAACATACATATATTCATTGTCACATTTTTTTCACTGTGAGCTACCACAAGATCTTGTGTATACTTCCCTGTGCTATACAGTATAATTTTGTTTATCTATTCTATATATGCCTGTCAGTATCTACAAATTTTGAAATCCCAGTCTGTCCTTCCCATCCCTCTTCTCCTTGGCAACCACAAGTTTGTATTCTATGTCTATGAGTCTGTTTCTGTTTTATATTTATGTTCTTTTTTTTTCTTTTCTTTTCTTTTTTTTAAGATTCCACATATGAGCGATCTCATATGGTATTTCTCTTTCTCTTTTTGGCTTGGCTTACTTCACTTAGAATGACATTCTCCAGGGACATCCATGTTGCTGCAAATGGCATTATGTTGTCATTTTTATGGCTGAATAGTATTCCATTGTATAAATATACCACTGCTTCTTTATCCAGTCATCCGTTGATGGACATTTAGGCTGTTTCCATGTCTTGGCTATTGTAAATAGTGCTGCTATGAACACTGAGGTGCGGGTGTCTTTTTGAAGTAGGGTTCCTTCTGGATGTATGCCCAGGAGCGGGATTCCTGGGTCATATGGTAAGTCTATTCCTAGTCTTTTGAGGAATCTCCATACTGTTTTCCACAGTGGCTGTACCAAACTACATTCCTACCAGCAGTGTAGTAGGGTTCCCCTTTCTCCACAGCCTCTCCAACATTTGTCATTTGTGGACTTTTGAATGATGGCCATTCTGACTGGTGTGAGGTGATACCTCATTGTAGTTTTGATTTGCATTTCTCTGATAATTAGTGATGTTGAGCATTTTTTCATGTGCCTATTGATCATTTGTATTTCTTCCTTGGAGAATTGCTTGTTTAGGTCTTCTTCTCATTTTTGGATTAGGTTGTTTGTTTTTTTCTTATTAAGTCATATGAGCTGCTTATATATTCTGGAGATCAAGCCTTTGCCAGTTTCATTTGCAAAAATTTTCTCCCATTCCGTAGGTTGTTGTTTTGTTTTACAAAACATGGTTTTAATATTGGTATTTTTATATTCTTTATTTTTAGTGAATATTAGTTCATGAGAATCTTTCATACCTCAAAATATATGCATAATTTTTATGACCTAACAGCAAAATGAGTTGTGATAATGGCTGAATATCAGTGTAAATTCCACAGAACTGAAAAGTAGAATATCCTTCTCATTTCAATATTTGCACTTTCAGAAAGATTCCTCAACCTCAGATAATAGCCTTTGTGATAGGTTTTCTAAAAGGAAATACACATGTGCTGCTAAAAAAAAGTTTTATTTGCCAAAAGATTAATTCAAAATAATTCAAGTTTCCCAAGTTACCTTAATAGTCCTTGTTGAGCTGAGCTTTCCACCCTCTCACACATAGAAATCAAAAGAAACAAAAGGGGAGGAGAAGGAACTCTGCAGTTTTGTTTTTGTTTTTTTAAAGCTTATCCCCTTTTTGTGAACAACTGTTATCACTCTCAGACCCCATGTTTCTCTTGGACCTGGTGAAGTGTGCTGCTTCCACAGATCTTGCTCAGATGCGCTGAAGCGCAAGGCCGCTGAGGGCAGACGGCCCTAAGGACTGTTCTGCCTTGGCTCTGCTCTCTGCCACGGCCACCCTTTGGGCAGGGCAGTGAGTCAGTCCTGTTTCCCGAAGAAGCTCCCAGATTAGGTGGGTGAAGGTCTTTGGAAATAAATCTTCAGCAGCTAGGATCCTCAGTCCGCCTGTATCATTTTCCACTTTCATCATCAGAAGCCCTGTCAGTGCCCATTGCCAGAGAATTAGAAGAAAAAGAAAGACTTGAACTCTGCAAAAGTTCAATACACCAAAATGTGTGAAATGAAAATTATTTGAAGTGAAGCATCCATTATGCATTCTGGGGTCAGACTTTATGCCAGAAGGTATTCCTCCCACATGCCCTGTCCCTTCAGAGGGGTCTGACCGTGGCCTCTATGATGACAGCCTCCCTTCAATCTTTCTACCTGAAGTGTTGCCTGTAGTAAATATTTACCATGACAGAATGGCTGGCATTGCAGGGGTTAACGCACTTCCTCCCGACCTTTCTCAGAGTTCTCCTCTTTAAAGCTTGGGTTATTTGTGTGATGTGAGGCATCTCTGCCTCTGCCCTGAGCAGACAGACGCTGTGATGCTGGGTTCTGATCCAGACAGAGTGGGGGCCTGCAGAGGTGCCCGGGGAGGGATCTACATTAGTGATGCCCTCGGAGAGCAGATTTGTAGCTTCAAGGAAAGTTATTTCTGCCAGATCATTTCAAATGTGCTGTTCAGTTCCCTTCCCTTTCCTTCCTTTCAGCTGGATGTAATGGTGTCATTGTATCTCCACCCAGGAACTTGTGTCAACAGCTCCCTCCACGGACCATTCACGAGAGCTGCAGTGTCACAGTGTCAGAAGCTGGTGTGTGGGTTGGTTTTGGTTTCTGTTTTTAATCTCGAGGTAAATTTGTTTTTTTTTTTTTTTTTTTACTTCTATGACCTTTCCTTTCCCTTTGATGTCTGTTCTTAGCTGAACTCTCTACTGGTCACACTGAGTCCACACAATCCCGGTCACTTGTGCTGGGGCAGGCCTGGCCCTCCCCTTCCACCCCGCTTCTGCTGGTTGGGGCTTTCTTTGTTACTACTTCAGTATTCTGTTTAGAAGATTTCTCAGCTTCTACATCCCTTAAGGATTGAGCTATTTAACTTTTATTTTCTTTAAAATTTGTTAATATTAGGGAGGGCATATTAGTATGTATTTGTACGTACGTCTGTGTGTGTGTGAGTATGTATCTTTAATTTTTATCTGTTTTTTAAACATTTAGGCTCAGAGTTGAGTATTTTCTATTAAAAACCTGTTGCTTCTATAGGCATAAACGCTTTGAGCCTGACCATGATTGTAAGATTATCTGATAACAATGTGTGGACAAGCCTCCTGCACTGAGGCCTTTAGCAGAATGGTTTCAAGATTGTTTTCATTTGTTGCCTGTTGAGAAAAGCCGCAGGGAAATGTCAAAGTAGTACTCAATGACATGTTAGACTACTTTTAAGCAAAGGGTAATTTTTAATTTTTTATTGTTGGTGCAATTGCCTGTGTGTGTTTTTCTTTATTCTGTCTTTACATCATGTAGTTTTATTTCTTTCTCCTGTGCAGTGGCCCTTTGATTGCCAAATCTGTTCTTGCTTTGTGATTTGGCAGGAATGGATTGCTTATCTGCTAGGGTCCTCTCATCAGATTTTCCTTAAGCCTTGGGATCCTCCCTCATTTCCTTTGTCCCAGTACATGAATCAGAATGGGAGTGTCTCTGTGGGAGGGGAGGGAGCAGAGAGGAGAGTGAGCAGGAATAAAAATCTGCTTTCAGAAAAGATGCTGTCTCTTAAGGGGTCAGACCTGAGGGGAAGTGTTGAAAGTCTAGCAAACTTAAGAATCTTCTCCTCCCTTCCCTTAACTCAATCCTCTAACATGGGGGATTCAATACTGGCTGTCATGTTATCCACTGGAGAATTTTACTAATAAAATGATATCCCTGCTCCACTCAGGGTAAGTTTACATGTTGCCACAATGACGTATTTTGTTCCGATTTTATTATGAAACTGTCTCAGCAATTCAGCTGAAATTGAGTCATCACAATTGAAAACTAACAAAGTTTTAATGGAAGATGTGAAATTTTTATACACAATGGATTTTTCCCATGACAGTGTTATTAACTTGGAATGCCCAGTGACAAATCAGGTAGGGTAACACTAGGACAGAATTTAACAGCATTTACAGTTATCCTGTGTACTGATTTATTATTGTCTTTTTGTTGTATCCATAATGTAGAAATAATCTAGAAGAGATGTGTGGTTTATCAAGTGATGACCAGTGGCACATTGCATCTTGTTTAGAGGGAGTCAGTCCTCTTGCCTTGGTGGGAATATAGAGTTTAACAAGACACTTGCCATCATTTCCTTAACAGGGATAATAAACAGAACAATTCTGCATAAAAGCTCATATCAGCTTCTTTCATGCCTTTTCTTTTCAGAAGGCTGCCTAAGGGTTTAAGCAATTTACTGGTCTGACCCGCATCCTTTCTCTGCAGTCTGCGGTTCTTTTGTTTAACATTAGTATGTGGGCAAACAGCATTCTGAGCTGTGCAGAGCTTATCAGCCCGCGTTCAGTCGACCGGAACCCCATTCTATGTATCTAAGCGGGGCCACATTTAATACTTCACAGTGGGAGCATCTGCAGTTTCCAAAAATGACTTGTTTATCAGATAAACTCCTTCCTTACGCTGACAGATGTGGTGGATGGTGGATCTTCAGTATCATACTTCTCTACTCTAAGGCTTGTACACAATATGGTATGCTGAGGGACGGCGAGACCCAGAGCCCAGAGTCATGACGAGAATTGTTTATGCAGCCACTATCCAGTTGCACTCAGAATTCACTTGCTGGGTTTGGGAAAATGAAGTCGACTCTCAGTTTCTCTTTTGGAACTGAATAAGTAACCAACTCCCACGTTACCTGAAGTGTTAAGTAGAGGAAAGACATTTTCACTGTGAACATAATGGCTTATGATTTCATTGGTAAACACTGTATGCTGCCTTAATGCCATGGTCTACTAAAAGCCAGGCGCCTGCAGGGGCTGGCTGAAATATTGATCACCAGGTACCCAATGGTACCAGAGTGTTGGGAAATGAGGAGAAGCGGGCTTAGGAGTCTTAGTGCCATTAACCCAAGGTAATGCCAGTATAGTCTGTTAAAACAAAATGATCTTATCTTTAAAATTTTTGTTAGAATTTCATGAAGTTATTTTAAGCATATTGAAGAATTAGAAAACCCTGCTTCTAGAACACACAACTCCAACTTGGAGATTTTATACTATGGGCATAGAGTATTTTGCAATTATTATGAAAGCATTGCCTTCTTTGCATATGCATGTATGTATGCATATATGCAAATATTTAGTTCACTAACAAAAAGGTAATATATATGCCCTTTAGTAACTAAAGCTTTTTCTAACATCGTATTTTTCCTCTAGAGAATGAATTAAAGTTTGTTTTTTTTTTTTTTTTTTTTTTTTGAAGTGTGCACTCTTGGGATTTATTCCCAAGAGAAATCCAGTTGTGACAGAATGATCTGGGACTTACCCTAACATCTTAAAAATTCTAAGGGAGCATCCAAAGTGATGATAAAGAACACAAGTGTGGACAACCTAGAGCCTTCCCTCAGGCCTGCTGCCACAGAACAAGTACTGATTTTAACTGGTTAGGTTTGCTCCTTAACGCAATTCCCATTGCTTGTGGTACTCTTATAATTTAGCACATATGTTACGTTTTTGCTCCTACCTATAATTACTCTTCATACTTAAGCATTTTCCCTCTAATTATTTCACTAGTAGTAGCCCCCTTCACCTCTCAGCTCGCTGCTAATTAAATACCTTTAAACATGTCTTTGTTATTAATTGTGAAGTGTTGCCTTGACCATCTGATAAGATAATTATTTGGAAAACCAACTTTAAATTAATAATTTAAACTTCAGTATTTTCATATAGAAATAAAGGCAATATAATACTGCAAAACAATAAATACCATGAGCTGCATCTTTGAAGCCTATGTAGTCAAATCATAAGCAAAGTACAACGTTACTCCTAGGAAGAGTGTAATTAATACAGCGTACAAATTGACAGTTCTAGGAAACATAAGGATATGTTTTTGAATTTCCTCCATGTTTACCTATAGGGTCTAATGCCTTCCTTTAATGTGTAGTTAAATACTATGCACTGCTTTTACTATGCACTGCTTTTATACAGACAGGCTTATCAAAGAAGCAGCCATTAAGAAATATATTCAATATCAGACTAGAAGACATTTGCGTGCCTTCCCTTCTCTCACTAATGTGTGCTAGCCAACTGTTCATGCAGAAATTGTAACTGTTAATGAGGGTTAAAAGGAAATTTTAAATTAGGTGTCATCTTTTGAATAAGGTACCTCAACTGTTAGATTCTGGCTAATATTTATTTTCTAGCTTGCCTCTTGCTCTGAACACAATCCATCACTAAAAAAATATTTTTTTAAAATATTCTTCTTAGAGGATTTTTAAAGGAAACCACACACACACCCTTTTCTGGCCCTGCACATTTCCTGGGTCTAACGTTTCTGACTGCACACTGTTTTTCCTAACACTCAGTCCCGTGTGTCATATGCCTTGCCTGGCTGCAGACTTTGGCCTTTTCACCTGCTGTTTTGGTTGGCTTTAGATGCAAAGCGAAGAATATGAAAAAGAGAAAGGGGGAGGGAGGGAAGTTTGGAAGACTGAAGCTAAAAAAAAAATGGCAAATGTTTTTAGCGCCTTCATCTAGACATGTGTCCCCTCACTCTGTGACATGGCTGCTCCAATGTTGCCATGGTGAGGATTTCTAATCATCCCTACACATGACAGGCTCCTATTTGTCTGCACTCCCTTGGGTGTAAATTTCTAGGCTTAAAAAAAAATCCATGTGAGCGTATCATCCGCCGTGCAGATGTTTCACTGCTTTAGAATATCAGGCAGCTGCTTGTGCCACCGTAGACAGCTAATTGGAGACTGCATCGTAGGAACAGAGGCGTAATTATGGCATAAATACACATCCTCTGGTGCATCATTGTATCTCTATTAACAGAAAATTTTAAACAGTGCTCAGAGTGTAATTAGTGTAGTTGATAAAGTTGTAAAACATGTAAATAAGGGAAATAGCAGGTACGTGGCCAATCCACTATCCAGCACTAGGGGATGCAGATTATTGCCTATTTAGAAATAATTAGCAAAGCTGCATTAGCAGAGCCTGTGTCCAACAGAAGCAAGGCAAACATTTATTCTGGTAACAGCTCTTTCTGTGCTAGCCATGAAAATCTACTAATATTGGTAATTTAGCCCTCATTACCAGAGGATAAAGCATGAAAAGAGCTCAGACATGAAATATGACAAGTAATATTAATTTTTATTCCAGAGGAAAGGATGCTTCCTTGGGTTGCATGCTGATTTCTCGGCAGGGTCTCAGCAGTGCGTGCGGAGGAGGCAGTGGGTAGCTGGTAGTTGAGAATTCAGGATACGGAGCTGACTCCCTGCTGGAGGTATACCCTGGGGTGGCTATGACAGTGGCTGATGAGGCATGCCACTGTTAGTGCCCAGCCAAACCTCAGGTCACAGTTCAAAACAAGCACTCAGCCATTAAACTTCAGTCCTTATGGGCCTGTGAGGGCTTATGTCCTCATTCCTGCTCTTTTCCACCCTCCCAGCCCCTTTTCTCCTTCCTCTCCGACATTTCTTTTTTCTCCCCTGGAATGATTTTGCAGAGCTATCCAGGCAATCAGATTGATTTTTGTGCTTGCACCGCCCTTTGCAACGTGCTTCTGATAATGAGCTGCTGTTGTTGAAGAGGAGAGTGTGGGAGGGAGGGGTGGTTTCAGCTGCGCCTGAACTACGTCGTGAGCCCTGGATGAGAAATGATCCTTTGGCTCATATACATTGAAGACTGTGTCACTGAAGAATATCACCCTGCGACCAGGAATCATGAATGGCAAAAATTTGGAGCTTGTTTTACAAATACACTTCCTAATGAAGAGAAATGCAAAAGCACTGCTAGTTTCAGAAACCTCCATTCATTTTCCAGACAGTGGGATAAAAAGGCAGAACGTTTGGGGAAGAGCCACCTTTTTTGCATTAATCTTTGCTGCTAGCTTGTTCTTTGTTTTACTCTTGAAGCATTAAAAAAAAAAGTGGCAGAATTAAGAACCAAGCCCATGAAACTAACCATGTTTTGTGGCATTTGTCTCCTTTACCGTTACCTCCTTACTTCCTCGTGCACGGGCACGGCTTCTTTTTACCTGCTTCTGGGCAAACAACACTTGAAGAGCCAATTTCCTGAATTTGAGATTGAACTGCTAGGAAAAAGTTAGCCAATAACAAACTAAATTTCCGTTCAGTCTGAGTTTCATAATGTGTTCAGAACGTCATGCAAACAGTACATTTTTCTTAAGAAAAAGGAAAACAAAGGAAGACGTTAGATATTTTTGAATTTTTTAAAATGAAAATGGTACATTCGTAAACACTTTGAAATAAAGGGATGGTCTACCAGTTTTTTCAAATGTAAGAATTGAGAATTCAAATTCCCGGTTCTCAGGTGATAGACAATGAAAATCGTCTCTTATCCAGGACACACGGAAAGTGAAGGTGGTGTTTGCTGCTGCAGACAGCACCTTTCTAGTCCTCCTTTCTACTTTTTAATCTTCTTTGAGGATAATGAGGTGATGGTGGCAGCTAAGTAAGAAGTACTTTTACTGTTGTCAGGCATGTAAAAAGTGACTAAGACCAGAGTCACCCATGTGTTTTCAACCACACAAGCCATGTGAATACTGATCAACATCTGTAGGGCATGGTCACACACGCAGTGCAAAGGCGCGTACTTGCATACACACGCACCGTGCCTGTGAACACGCACGACCACACACTGGCAGTCTACAACAGACTCTGAAGTGTGACGATGCATTTCATTTCTTCCTGCTCCTCCACTTCCAAACCCAAAGCAACAACCCTGACCAGGTATGAAAGCACTCTTTCTTAAAGTTAGCACATATCCCTGCCTCCTAAGAGCCAAAAATTATCACTAGAATTGGAATCAGATGACCTGAATTAAAGCTCTGATTAAAAATGTCACCTGGGGCAAGGTGACTTCCTAAGCCTCAGTTTCCTCAACTGTGACATTGAAAATATCTCCTTTGTCTACTTCACAGGGTTATTATGAGAACCCAATGACATAACTACTCTGCAGACTGTAAATATGACATACATTACTCTTTATATGGTTAACCCCGTTAGTGTTCACACGATCTACTCACCAGACAAAGCCATTACTATATCACCCCCAATCACACTTGGACATTTGCCTATGTTTTCAAACGGAGCACAAATAAGCTCAAAAAAGTCATAAAAATTAATCTCGATTGTATCTGTACAGTGCCAAAACTGCTGATTCATAAATGAAATTGCAGTCAACCAACCAGCTGTTTCTTCCACAGAATGCCAAACTGCCACTTTAACTGATTTTTATCCAAGAAGCTTACTATGTGTACGGGGATTGGATAAACACTGCATTAATCATTTTCATTTTAAGTCCATGTAAATAATCTCACGTAGATCTCACAGACCTTGCTAAGTGCACACTCCCTCACTTCTCAGAGACACAGTTTTCACATTCTGCAAAGTGATCAGCACTCAGAGAGAATGCCTAGAGGAAAGTTGTGCCCAAGTTGCAGAGTTTTCCCAAGGGACCAGCCAGAGGCGCCTGCTGGTGAACAGCCCTTGTTAAGAGAAATCCCGCATAGGACAAAGCTCTGATTTAAATGAGCACAGTTGTTTTAACCCCTAGTTTTCTAATTTCCTGTTGGCTTCTGGTGTTTGACAAGCAGTTTCCGTTTGGAGACATTACACTGCTCCTCTCCGCTCCAGCACGGTGCCCGCTGCCTTCGCTAAATTGGCATCAGAACAGCAACCATTGCCAAGATCTATGCAAGGGCAGGAGGGACTGAAAGGGAACACGAAGCAAAATGATCCCTTAATTCAAGTGAATTATTGTTACCTTTCTTCACATATTCTTTCTCTCCTCCCTCATTGTTCTCCTTTCAAAAGAGAAGTAATAGGTTCCAAATCAGACCACAAAGAGGATCTTCAGAATCAAGTTAAATTGGAGCACAAGGATTGGGGCTGATGGGAATATGGATTTGCAAGGTGCCAAGTCTGATCTAATTTACTTCCATTTCCTGATTTCCAGCCTTTTGGCATTTATTAAAATAGGATTTCATTGTAGAGTCCTTGTATAACATATATTCCATACATGTTGTTTTAAATTTACTTCAGAACATATAATTTTATATATTTTCTTCTGTGCAAAACCGTATGTGTGTATGAATGGTGAATTCGGTGTGCCAAGTATTTAGATTAGTTTTATAATTTCTCTGGTGCTTCTCTAAGCAGCTTTCTCCAAAGGGGCTTGTAACTCATAATCACAGGGGCTGTTTGTGAATATATTTCTCTGGGTCAGAAATTTTGCCAGCGCTGACAGGCCCCCTGGACAGCTTTTCAGAAATCTCCTGGTTATTACTCATCCATTAGAAAGGAAAAAATGATATTTTGCATCAGTAGTTGTTTCCCTCTCTCTCTTTTTCCTTTTAAATTACAGAAATAAAGTGCCCATTGTAAATCGTTCATGCTGGCGGACAATATTGCATGCAGATCAGGCAGACAGCTCATTGGACGGAAATGGTATGGGGGTGGGGGAGGCCTTTGTGAGTGAGTAGACACTGGAGGGGTTCTGAAGCAGTTTTAGCCAGGTCAGAAGTAGCTCATTAGCGGGCAGGAAAGCTAGCTGCTCATCCTGTAGGGTGCAAAAAAGGCTAACCCCGTATACTTCAGGAGTTTCCTATTAAGTTGTTTTACTCTTAATAATAATGAAAACAGCACTGCCTCTTATTCTACTTGCATTTTCCGCAATCTAGCTTATGTATAAACAGATCTTGAAAAACCAATAGTTATAATAGCTGATGGCCTCAGTGAGATTTTTTTTAAATTTCTGTAACCTCGAAAAGTAGAATTTAAGACAGCCAGTATTCAAAGAGAGAAAGAGAGAGAGAGAGAAAAGATAAGCGTATTGAATTTCAGTGTTCATACTATTAGGGAGAATTTAAATTTCCTTCTTAGTACTTTAACATGAACTTTAGCATTAACATTACGGCTCCCTCTCTCACCCCACCTCAGAACATCCATGGTTGGGACAAAGTGGAAATGGGGGAGATTGCATTAGGATGGCAAGCTTCTTGCCAAGAAACTAGCTACATGGCAGTAGGAGATCTATTAGCAGAAGAGTGAAAGAGGATTCTAAATTCATAATGGTTTTTGAGAATAAGCTTTTTTTTTGATAAATTTCTTTTTAAAGAATAATCCAGTATCTCCTAGAATCCCAAACACTGTCACATCTATTAAGGGTGGGAGAAAACTTTTAGATGGCCTCAACTCCCTATTTATAAATGGCAAAATGTATAAATCTGGGAGAAAGATGAATAATAGAAAATAGGTAGAATATTGGCATATGTCATATAAAAGCCATATGTTCTTGTTTGCTTTGCCTTCCTCTTTGTTTCTTTCTGAGTTAGTTCGTTGACTTTGCTTTTAGTAGTCAAAAGCTAGTCTAATAAAGAGAAACTGAACATTCATTAAGATTCTGAAAGTTCTGGTTTATTATCAAACCTCTTGAGGTATAGGGCTTTGATTGTTCTGGGCACTTTCTGATTGGTGAAGTTGATAACTGAATTGCTCAACACCAAGTGAAGTGTTATTAATTACAGAACCAGTACTTGATGACTGTACAGGCAAAGCTCTGGTCAAAATTTCTGTTGTTGTAGATTTACTGAGCATTTATTTTGTGCTAGGCACTATTCAAAGCCCACAAGTAATGAATTGATGAAATAAGCTGCTTAGACAGCTGGAACTCACAGTAGCACAGCCATTCCAGCTAGTTCAGATATACAGCTGAAGAGTTGGTTGTCTGACATTTCCATATTCTTCTCTGCTTGTTACTACATTGTAAGGTCCTGGAGCTACTGTCGCCCTGGCAAAACCATTACATTCTTTTCAACATCATTCATAAGCTGATTCTTTTTTAGTTTATTGAAAAACTTCAGGAAACTAGAAAACATAAGGAAAGTTTTTGTGGGTTTTTTCCAAAAGGAATGATAGGCAATTGTAGGTTACCTTTTTATTTAAATCTAGTTATTCCATCATTCTCTTTGGTAATTACTTGGGATGGCATATTATTTATGTTTTTCTATTTCTACTTCAACTGAAAAGAGAGATGTGGATGTGTACAAAGTATCAAACTTGAGAATCAATACAAGTGAGAAGTGAAAGTTTTTCTATAAATATAAAATGCAAAATTTTAGTTCATGGCAAATAACTAGCTTGGTTCAAAGTAGAAAACAAAGAGTAAGAGATATGGATGACTGGGAATTATAAACAATCATTCTGACAATAAAAGAAATGAGAGAAAGGAAAGAAAAACGAGAAGTAGATAGGCTAACCAAGATCCTTGATTCATGAATTCTTCTTTAGCGTCTTGTTTATGTTTTCATTTTCTTCTTTATTTATAATGTATACATTTTCTTTCTCCTTTTCCCGTTTTGCTTCCTGGCTTTTACCATATAATTTTCCTCTAGTTATGGACAGGTGAAGGAGAAATAATTGTCTTCTTGTATCATTGCCTTATTAATATAAATGAGATAACAGAAAAACAAAAATCAGACTTGTGCTCTGTTAAAACAACATGGAAGACAAAGTCCTCTTAAATGTTGAAGTATCTAAATATATGTGTGAGGGTGACAAAAATGTCCTGTCTTAAATTTAAACTTTAAATGAGAGCCTCCACTTTGCATGGATATAGGATTATTTCAAGGATGCTATCACTTTCCAAAACATACTGGAATATCTTCTTTTGAAAGTTTTAATAAAGTCAGTTTATTTTATACATGAGACCATCAGCCTGTTTCTTCTTCAAATTGATTGTACCAGCTCTTTATTATTAATTACTTCATTCATTTTATTTTACTCTGAATAGTTTCTGTGTCTCAACATCAAAGTGTGAACTTGAAATAATAACTCTAGCGAGAAAAAAAATAACACCAGGTAACTTGGTAAGAGTGTTTCTACTGACACTTCTGGACTTTGTGCTTTTATTTGTCTAATTAATTCTAAAACATTTCATTTATCTCCATTATAGTGCAAAGCACAAAACAGAGAAGGGAAACAAATGTAAAAATGAAGTGTGAATAGTTTCTATTAAATTAAGGGACATAAGGCAACATTTTTTACTTAAGAGAATAAAAATTTAAACCAGAACAGAATTAGTGAATTTCATTATTCATGAATACATTAACTGGAAGTAGACCCTTGTCTGTGAAGTATGCGTAAATGCTTGTCTCTCTCAGAGGGTAAAAGTGGTCTGGGTGACCAGCGTTTTTGTATCTTAGGCTGAAGTCGTCACTGGGGGTTCTAGATTTCAGAAAATGGGTTTGCGGGTAAATGTTAGTGAACTTTTTGGTTGAAGAAGTGTGTTAACCACATAGAATTTACTTGTGAGCTTTGAGTAGTGCCTGGCACAAAATAAATGCTCAGTAAATCTACGAAATAGAAATGTTGATCAGAGCTTTCCCTACAATTATCAGTTTCCATCATTTGAAAACTATGCAAAGTGCACATCTCACATTGACAAATGTCTTCTAATTTGTCAAATATCTGTTTGATTAAACCATCAATAGATTTGTTTATTTCTGAGTGATCTGTGGTAAGAGTATGAGAACTATACTAATAGCAGGATGATCACAGATTGGTAAGAATATTACTAGTTGAATTGGGGCATATTTTACCTTATGTATTCCAGAACTAAATTTAAATAAAGAACAGCTTTCCTATTTTCTTCCATCACTTTTTTTATTTTTTTCATTTCCACTACTGAACCCATTCATATATTTGGACTGTGGATAGTATTATTTAATTACAATATCTTGTAAAGCATATCTGCAACAACTTTGGAATAATTTTACTTGCCATGAATTTGGGGCTCTGCTATGTGACGAAGTTTTGTTCCCTGTCAGTCAGCATTATCACAGTTGGGCCTCTCGCTTTTTTCAAGGAAACTCTTCATGGACATTTCTACATCCATCTCCAAATATATTAGTAACCCTTTACATACTTCTTCCCTCTTGTCTTTTTTGGCTAAGGCCTACTTTATTATTTGGATCAAGGTTCTCTCTCTCATCTCCTACTTCTTAGAAATGGGCAGCATGTTTGCTTCTTCAGAAGCATGAGCACAGAGACATGCATGTATGCCTGTGGGCAGCAGGATCCAGTGTCCATCTGTTTGTTCTGAGTGTATCCCAGCAGCACGTTTAACGTGTGCTTTCTCACCCTGGTGCATAGATCTCCCGTTGATTTCAAAATGATCCTGAAAAGGGCATAAAGAGATGAAAATCTGATGTCAATCTTAGAGACTAGAATTCATTTTCTTCCAGTGGGTTTTCATCATCCAGTTTACTCTTACCTTTTTAAAAAATATTTTCATCTCTAGCCACTTAAGGTGGAAGTATCATAAACTGCCCCTCTGAAGGAGAGAAAAGGAAGGAGAAAGATTGTTTTCAAATTCCAGACTAATAATTTTTACTTAAGAATTTCTAAAAACAACCTTGAAAAGAAAATGCTTCCTTTAAATTAGCTGCCACTGTGAAAATTAAATTAGTTCAATAAGTAATCTGATCGTGGCTTGCTACATCACGTAGCTAATTAATATATTGTGATTTGAAGAATTTTCTTTATATTAAATGTATATATAATACACACTTTATGGCTGATTTTGCAAAGCAGTTTTTAACCAGCAGTAGTTGCTGTGTGACAGCTCAAAGTTAAATTTGGAAAGTAAACTTTAAAAAGATTAGTTACATGTGCCAACTTTTATCAATACAAGCTGAGCCATTTAAAAGCAGTAGTTTACTTCCCTTTTCAAACCGTGCATTATAGTTTTAAATTACATTTCATTTTACTAGATGGTGTTAACAGCTCAAGTTTGTGATTCCACTTTAATATTATCATCTGAAAATTAAGATGTAATGAAAATCAACCTTCTTGGTTACTGCTCCCCAGGAATGAGTAAATGTGGTAGTTATTGTGTTCTTAACAAAAAAAATACTAATGCTGCTACAGAAAAGGCATCTAAAGATCTAGGTTCAGAGTATCTCACTAACCCTTAAGTGTCTTAGTCAAAACTGGTCTCGGACTTTATAAACACTGATTGTTCTCATCTTTTTAGAAAATATCTATAGAAAAAATCACCTACATCCATTTTAATACACAAAGTTTTAAGCCACTTATACTTAGAAACCACTTACATATATGCGTGTATAAATATCAAGTGATAAAATTAGCAAATACAATGATTTTTATGAAGAAAATCAAATCATTTTGTAAGTAAAGACCATTTTAAATATTACTGAATACATGTTCTAAATGCCAGCAAATTCGAAAGATAGTATACTTTGCATTTCATGTTATTTAGGTGTTGTTAGAAACACATTTACCAAAAGTCTCTGTCTTGGAAGGGAACATACTATAACAAATTGCTTGGGAAAACTTTGCAAAAACATCAGGTGCTTTCAAAATACCGAATGTTTGAAGGAGGTACTATTATTAGTCCTGTTTTTCTGAATGAGGAAACTGAGTCAGAGATTTGAACGACCTGCCAGGTTCACCGAGCTAGTGGGGGTGCCGCAAGGTGACTCCTGTGCTAGACTGCTTCCAGGCTTGTTGGGTGAGGGGAGGAGCTGATTTACAAAGTTCCCTTTACAGTACAGCACAGTACAATAGAGGTGAAGGGAGACTGGAGCCGAACTGATTCTAAACATTTTTTGCTTTTGTTTTTGTGTGGTAGCAATCTATGTAAGAGAGAGATCATGAGGGCCCAAATTAGGATAGAAGGAGCTGAAATTTAAAACTATATTTGGATGCTAGAAACATTGAAGATCAAAATCAAGAGTAGTAGTCAACTGACTGGACAGAGGTGGTATGCATAACGAGACAGAAGAGAATTGACTAAATAGAGCAGTTTACTCTATTTTTTAAAGATCAACACAAAAGGAAATTACTCAAACTCTTTGAGTAGCCTACTACAATGTTTTAATGCTTTTCTATTAAAGAGCCCTTTCTATTAAAGGCATCTTCTTTTACCTACCATGCTTCTAATTCGTTACAAAAAAAAAAAAAAAAAAAGAAAAATACATTTTCTTCTTTAGACTTGATTTGATTATTCCAGAAAATTTAGTTCCTCAAACTCTACATTTAGGTTTTCTCTTTATATGTTTTTCAAGTATTTTTTCCATCTCTTATAGTGAAGAGTCATTAGCTAGATTTAGTGAGATTAAATGTTCAAATGTGAAAAGTGCCCCTAATATAAATATTCAGGCATTTGGGGGACAAAATTCCTAAGTGATTTAAGAAATATGTCTAGATTGTCATATTATAACTTTTTCTGCCCTCTCTCTTCCAAAACATTGGCATATGAAGAAAGATATTCTTACCCAAAATAACTTAATGTAATTCACAAAAATATCATTTGTTCAATAAATTATCAAAGAACTGCTAAAACAAACTGCACAGCCCCAGCCCCTCCTTATTCTGCCAAATTCTATGTTTCTGAGTGCCAATCAGCCCGTCAAGGAGATTAGGGTAACTGTATGTTAGAACATCTTTCCGTTAGGTCGCCACGGCCTTAAAGCAGCCAGACACCTGTTTGCCCTTCCCCTGTCCTTGTAGTGCCTGAGGCTGCAAACTGTTGCCAGTACCTTTAGCTTTCATTTGGTTTTCTTGCTTTGAGGCTCAAAAGTGGCTAAACAATCTTCAGTTTCACCAGTAGGTGGGGGAACTAAATTCGTTTTGCTTCTTGTCACCATTTTTTTTTTTTCTCCCCTCTTAGGAGGAAGTCTAGTACTCTTCCCAATGGCCTTTCCCTCAATACCACTGATGTTCCCTGAGTTTATAGTTACTGCTTCCTAGAGTGTAACGATGAGGAATCAGGAGGAAGATATTTGGGGAAACAAGAAGCCCAGGTTTAGATCTGTTGACTAAATACAAGATTACAGATCAAGGAAATTAATCAATTTAACTTAGAATGGACTTTACTTTTGATAATTAAGAGAACACTGGTGGCCTTTGAGAAGTGTCTTTACTTGAGAAGTTCGGTAAAGATAGAAGCTAAATTTTAAACAATAAGTATCTGGATGCTGAAAAGATTGCATATTGTCTGCACTTTAATTCCTTTTAATGGGACTAAACAAAATAGAATTAAATAAGATGAAATCTGCTCTATTTTTAAGATCAATAAAAAACCAAATTACTCAACTGTTCTAGTAACCTACTGTAATGTTTTAAAATTTTTTCCTTTAATGAAAGTCATTTTACCTGCCATGCCTCTGTTTAACCTATCTATGCTATTTATGACACAAAAATAGGGAATACTAGTCATCATTTTTCATTTTCAGAGAAAAAACACTTCTGTGGTTTTCTTCCTTTGTGTTTTTCAACAACTTTCCCCTCCCTTATGTGAAAGAATCACCAGCTAGATTTAGTCAAGGAACTTAAATATTTAAAGATAAAGTGTTCTTAGTTGCAAGCAATGGAGACTAACTTGTCAGAAAAAGGGCACTAGAGGATGGGTGTTGGGTGGCTCATAGCAATAAACAGGAGTCAGGATGACAGCAATCCACCTGGAGATGAAATCGTGCATTAGTACCTTGGAGCTTCGGCACGTGTGTTAAATGGCTGTCTGTGAACTGACACGCTTAGGTATTCTTTGAAGAACCTTTGGCTCCCATAGTGCCCTGTCACAGCTCAAACAGTCAAGGGGTTCACAAAGCCAGCCATGTGTTCTCCTGTTGAGAAGCAAAAATAAATAAAAAATGTATAAAATATAAAAGAAGGCAAATATTCACTGAAGATGCGTAAGATATAGCTGAAATTTTTTGATCATTTGCCTCCAAGAAATGGTGATTTTGACCTAATTCAAACTTAGAATCGGTTTATCCAGTTTTTACTGTTTTTGCTAATCAATTTTGTCAAAATATTGACATATATTGACTAAAATTAAGGCATGCAACATAATCTATCTACCCAAGAGTTATAATTTAATACATAGAGTCAGAAAATCTAAAGATAAACCCAGATAATATATTTCACTATTAAATGATGTTCACAAAGAGACTGTCACAACTGTGGCTAGTCTTCATAAGTGTGCTAATGGGTCAAATAAAAATTCCATGAATTATTTTCACTACCTTATCTTACAAATTTTGTTTAACAAAATACATTTAGTAAGCAAAATGTAGCTCAATTCTAAAATCCCTGGTTATGTAAACCTATAGAAGTATATGTATTATATTAGAAATAGTTAATAACTACCATGAAAATACTTGGCTCAGACTGATAAGCCACCCAATCCAAGTCTACCTAAAAACATGCTGTTTATTGATTATCATGTATTATGTATCTTGCTCAAGTTCCACTTCAAAGACCATCCAAGTATGTCAGCCCTCGTATACCCATTTAACAAATGTACTGAGGCTCAAAGGTATAACACACGTTTTATTCTCTAGTCTGGGACATTGTCATCTTGACCCCTGTATGCTGCTGTTAAACACAGAGGATTTACTTTGAAGCTTTCATTTAAGGAATTGAGTTATTATTCTTTGCTTGACCTTTGTCCATGGCATATTTATCATGATGCCCTGTAAAACTATACTGTGTGAGAAAAGTAAGAAAAGGAAGTAATGTATTTGTGATTTATAAAGAAACGAGAAATAGGTATAAATCAGGCTTTTCAAATCCATTCAGAGATACCGTTCACATCATGCATTTGTAATTTTTAAATCCCTCCCTAAAATGACTTTTGTACCTTCTTAAAACAATCAGTAGCGAAAGTAACTGGAAATGAATCATGATCTGTGATTTCCAGATCTATTGCCAGGTATTGTTTATATTTATTACTGAGAAGAAAAGAGGAAACAACATTATTTTTAAAGTCCAGAAAGAAATAGTTTTCAAGCTGTTCTCTTAATGAACTAGAAATAGTAACCCTGTCAAATTTAATATAAAAATAGTGTTTATAAGCCTATGGCATCTATTTATTACTGGAGAACAAAAGCCTTCATCCATTTCCTTTAGAGAATGACATTTTTGTAATTCGCTGCCCATTTCATTTGTTCCAAAGGCCTTCGTGGGGTGACAAATATCCCACAGAAATGGCTACTGATACTTGATAGGATAATGTGCAGCCCCTCAGGACAAGGGCAAAGGCAGCAAACTTATCATCCTTTAGTTTAGCTTCGCATGGGTCAGTAACAGCGCCAGAGGTGACAGAAGATGTTAAAGTGTGGGAAGCAAGAGCTGAAAGCTGTAGGAGGGGAGTTTTTATAGTTTATCCTTTCTTTTGCCAAGAAGCTACGGAGACAGCTTGAATCACATTGTTGATTTGGTTCACTGCACACCACACTAACTGTTTCTGGAAAAGAAGAGCAAGGGGGAGAAAAAATCTAACACTCCTGGGTCATTCTCACCAACAGCATGTGGCATTTCAACATGTCCTGTAGGTGGAGGAAATGCATATTTAATATTTGAGCTTCAAGTTCATGTTTTAAGAATGCATTATCCTGCTGGAAGGTCTGTGGTGAATAATCAGTAGGACCTTACCGTTCTATCAACCTGATGATTTTGCAGAGAACAAAGCATTAGCTGTGTTGTCTTTCACTTGGGAATTTTCACAATATTGTTAATGTGTCAGAGTGCATTAAAAAAAAAAAGAAACACTAGTATGACTCTTCTTAAAATTTTTAACTTACAAATGTGCCAAAAATGTAGTACTTTGAATTTATCATTAACATGTGTCCATTAAGGACAATTGACTTGCATGAAATTTGAATATACATATTTTATTCCCAAGAGAATTAAATCAGTGTAGAACTCTTCCTCAAAGTATTGTGAAAAAATGATATGCACCAGCTGGTATATTACTCCTGACTCTATTAAAAGATCATGTGAGCAAATTCTTCTAAACACTTCCCTGTTTAAAAAAATAAAAGAAGAAAGTAAAGAGAAAAACATAAGTTCTCCATTAGGCAGGTATCTCTCGTCATGACTGTCACTGCACACAATGACACAGAAATGTGATGGTTATGCTGTGATGTCTCTAACGGCACATCTGGTAAAATGATTCCTGCTTTGCAATATTAGGAAATCACTTCTTTATGTTACATGTGATTTGAATTAATTTGTTTTAAAAATTAAGTGATACAAGGCAGAAACTCCTAAAGAGCCGATTGGATAGAGAACCAAAATTGGTGATTTTTTTTTCCCCCAAGCAAGATACCAACTCCACCTGAGTGATTAACAGCTTTGATGTGCATTTTTGAACCAGGATGTCCTCCATAAGAACGGTCAGAGCCCCTTTGAAACATTTATTTTTCTTTAAGTAGTCAAAAAAAGGACCCATTTCTGAATCTTTTCTTGCTAATATGGATAATAAGATGTGTTATCAACAGAGAATAATGAGTATTAAATCTTAAATATACTAAAGACATTTTAATTGGGTAAAACCCTTTACAGTTTGATAAAAATACAAGGAGTGTTACAAAGCGTGGAGTATTTTCTAGCAGTCGCCTTTTATTCCAGGCATATCTGGAAAATTACATAATGCTGAACTGCAGGAAGATGAAGACAAACTGATGCCTACTTTGAAATAAGTATGTTAAATAGTTCACATACTTTATCTCTGAAAACCTGGTTGTGTGCTCCTAATAGCACTATTGCTGGCTAAAATTTATACAGTACTTTTTCCATTGAGTTGGAAATTGGTCCCTTTTCAGAGAGAGGTTCCTGTTTATTTCCAGTGCAGAAGAACTTGTTTTAGTTTTGAAGGTAAATTGAACAAGTGATTGCTTTCATATATCATGTAATTCCTTACATGTTGATGGCTGTAACTTTTCTACTTAACACATTTTATTCCTTACCATGCCTGTCACTGGCTTAAGCAATCTGCGGGTAATTGATTTCTTCTGTAAAACAGATAACATTTGCTTAAAGCTCTTCTGATAGCTTTACAGCCTCTGCATTAGGAGAAGCACTTCCGTCACCACTGGCAATCTTATAAAATATAATTATTATATATCCATCAAAGGCTAAAAGAAAAGGGGAATAGGAAAAGGCAATGCAGATATTTCCTGAATTCCATGTCCTGGCTGTCATAATACTGCTGGTGCTCATCCGACCACCACTTACCTTGCTCACCACTTTGGTCAAATGAACCACCCTCCCTTCCAACCTTATTGTTTATTTTAAAAAACAAGCAAGCAAGCTTAGTCTTGTTCACATGCTAAAATAAAACTATGTTCAATTCATTAGGTTTCCTAATAAAAAAATAAAAGTATCTTTCATTTGAGCAGTGACTATTTCTCAATGATGTTTCACATTTTTACTCACAACTGCAGAAGAGGATGTAATGTCCCCTAAGTAAACAACTTGCTAATGCACATTATTTGAATACAAATAAATTCAAGTGGTCAGAATTCTCTTTTTCTGTCTTTCTTCCTTTGTCTTCTCTCTTTCTCTCTCATTTTTTTTGTTTGTTTTGTTTTGTTTTTGTTATTTTGTTGTTTTGCCTTCTCAAGACCCAAACCATCCGCAGCTTTAAGGATCTCTTGTCTTGAGCTGAATGGTCATGACCCTTTGTAAAGGGTGGTCTACAACTCAGGAAGGCCAACCTGACTTGATTAGTGTGTGTGTGTGTGTGTGTGTGTGTGTGTGTGTGTGTGTGTGTGTGTGTGTGTGTGTGTACACGAGAGAAGACTATAGAGAAAATGAGAATTATGACAATTTAATGTTCCAGGAAAATGATTTGTTGTTCTAGGGAGCTAATAGGTATGACTTGATCTTTCTTCTTTCCTTTTTTCCCTCTAAAAAATCTTTGTACAATATAAAACTGTTTTTTTTTCAAATCCCAAATGTCAGTTCATTAAAAAAAAAGTGGACTGTCAGCGTGGAATGTGGATAATCGGGAGATAGGTAGACAAGAATGGGATGGTTCACTT
Organism: Camelus dromedarius; assembly: GCF_036321535.1. Taxonomy (NCBI): domain Eukaryota; kingdom Metazoa; phylum Chordata; class Mammalia; order Artiodactyla; family Camelidae; genus Camelus; species Camelus dromedarius. The sequence goes on along the minus strand of NC_087441.1, from coordinate 53,063,852 downwards.
TGAGCTGATGGAGAGCAGTCTGATTTGGGTGCTGTATTAGTTTAGCATCTATAGTACATATTTAGAAGAGGCAGGTAACAGAGCGATAAGTAATCCACCAACCAAACAAATGCTTTGCGTTTCTCTATCATAACGAAACCTGATTGTTCTTCACTTTCAAGAGGAAGTTCCGAATAATGGGACAAAATTACCATTTTTTAACCTCTTGCATGTTTCTATTTTTTATTAGAATCATTCCTGCATAATTCATATATTAAGCATTGTTCTGCCTTCAGCTCACACGTTTTGCACACTGAAATTTGTGGTTTTGAAATAGAAACTGTCCACATAGAAATTTCTTAATGAATAATTCTCAGATTTGTTTATTTCTATTCTTTTTTTTTTTTTTTTAATTTTGGGGGTGGTAATTAGGTTTATTTATTTATTTAACGGCAGTCCTGGAGATTGAACCCAGGACTTTGTGCATGCTGAGTGGGAGCTCTACCCACTGAGGTACCTCCTCCCTCCTATTTCTAATTCAGTTTCTTGACTCAGAACTGAGGGTGACGTTGACTTCTCCTTGGACTGGAAAGCTTGAATTTTGTTCTAGGTGCTCCAGCGTCTCTGGCCCTCTTTGGGCTCTGTTGCCTGTTTTTCTGCACATGCTTTCCCACCACTTCAGTCACACTTATTCAGCTGTCCTCCATTCTGTTCTCCCACTCGCACTTCACAGCAGAGTTCCAGCCAGTCCCATAACTGTGATCACAGAGAACTCCATCCTGTCACTTTGCCCCAGCTTGATCTCTTCAGAAGCCCCGCATCTTCCGAGAAGTCTTTGAGTAGTGATCAGAAGAGAGCTGACACGTCCCTGTCCCCGTACTTCTGCTCACCTTTTGCCTAAACTTTTTATAACCCCCACCATATGCCACTTCTCCTTAGATGAATTTATGATCATATTTTAGTATCTTCTTTTCAGTTATTGTGTCGTATGACTGACACTGATTTATTCAAGTTTGTGTCATCAGTTCTGATTTTAAACTCTTAGAAGGTAGGATCTCTACCTGAATAGTTCTTATCCAGTGACTATTGTAACATTATATGTAAATTTATCCCCAATAAGTATATTTTAATTATGATGCTATTACACATTTTCTAACTGTAAGAGAGAGTAAGCATTCAATTTACAATATCATTCTTTCAAAAAGTAGAAATGTTAGTAAAAGTTTCAAGTCACAGATCATCATTCATTTCTTTTCCCTTGATTGATTTCAGGGCTTCAAGAAATCTGCAAGTTTTATTATTTACTTTCTTGATAAAGTACCTGTGTTCAGTGTGCTTAGTTTCGAGTTACTTTCTCTGAATTATAGGGTTTTTTTTTTTTCCTTTTGATGAGCTATATAACAACAGACATTAAAATGATGGAGGAAAAAATCTATATTTAAAGTTTTATCTTAACAATTGAAATGTTTTATCTTAAAAATTGCTATCGCCTAATTTTAGTACCATTTCTAAAACGTTTTAAACTCTTTCTGAGGATCTGTGGCATATATTTTGACTGTAAGTTCTTTGGGGGAAATATATCACAGATTTTATACTGACTATGTATGGAAGTCCCAGGTACAGCCTCAGGCCATGAGATGCTTTTACAAACCTGTTGTAGAATAGGTTTTTTCTTCAGATCCTTAGTTCTATATTACATCACTATGATTAACTTGTCTTTAATGTGTCAGCAATACCTTAAATCAAGTTTACTTTTTTGAGACTAAGAGAAATATCATTCAGAAGTGAATAATAATACATTACTAGTGCTTTGGAAAAGTCAAAGCAAAAAGCATTGGCATTTGGACTAACCATGAGGTAACCCAATGTGATGGAAGGCAGGATTCTTATTAGTGATTTATTCTTGAGAAAATGCTTCTAAGTACAATACTAAATGCCTTTCTCAAGTTCTTAAGCGAGCTCTTCCAAATGACCTATGAGTTACAGTCTTTGACCTTTGGGTATCTGAGTGAAGTAATTTCCCTTCTAGCTAAAGAGTTGAGACTGGTGTTAATAATCTTATTTTAACTAAAATTTTCTTATTCTATATGATAATAGTGCAGAGGTCTCTAAATACTTTTTAATCTGAAAGGATAAAATGTTCTATAAACTTAAAAATAGCACTTAAAAATACCTACATTTGTTTGTCAATTACTGTTTCTTTCAAGGATGGGTCTTTGGGGTCCCCATCTAAATATTTGTGCCTCTGCAAGATGTATGTCCCAAGAACATGAAATTATGCCAGTTTTTGGCATCAGATGTAATTTAATGGAGGGTAGGGAGGGGTAGGGTAGTGTAACATAATGGGATATAATCTAATACAGTGTAATGCTGATTCCCTTGGCCCCGCCCAGGCCGTCAGCACAGTTCAGGACTCAAGAGCGTCGCATTAGCAAGCGTGCAACTACAGCAACTTAGCTGGTGCGTCTGAAAACTGCTTCCTTTGCTCTAGATAGCAGCCTCTTGGTCGGTGCTGCAACTTGCCCTGTGGCCACGGAGGTTACCAGACCAAGTGCTTTATGTTGTGGCAGGCCAGAGAGGAGGAACTTAACATGGGGGAGGAGAATGTGCTAGGTAGGCACTGGATGAGGGGCAGCTGCCAACAGGGTCACAGTGATTTTGAAGCCAGGAGGATCTTCACAGCTTGTTAGTATGTGTGAGTCAGAATGTGTTAGTTTATTTCATCCCATTCTTGTCTTCCTTTTTGTCTTTTTCCTATTTCTTCTCCTCTTAAAATGAGAAATATTTCTCTTTCTAATTCTGACTTCTCTTCCTTGGTACCAGTGCCCGAAACATAGTAAGCATTCAATAAATGTCTGTTGTATGAATGAGGACATGTGTGTTTAAGTCTTAAGAGCTTAGACGTTACTCCAACTGTAGATAAACACAGACATTTATGACTATAAGTCCAATAAGAATGCTCCCAATTTCCATATAAAATCACAACTTTATATAGAGAACTTTTGGAAATGTAGCAATATCAGAGAGAAACAAATTGAAGTCTCTTATATTTTACCTATGTTGTTGCAATATTTTAGTGTTGAATGAGAAAACATTTGACGTTGTTTAAACAGGTCTGAGTCACTCCAGTCTGATCAAAATGATGTTCCAGTGTGCTAGGTTATAGGGTTTTCCCTCAGGAAAAGGCAAAACTTAGAAGAAAATAATAATCAACAGGGAATGGTAGACCCTGAAGAATTAAAAATATGTTTTCCAAAGTCACCCTCAGGAGGGATTCAGAACCACCTGGTAGAGGGATCCTTACAAGGCAGGGAACTGGGGATCCACAGAGTGCAGTGAGGTGACTGGAGCAGAAGACAGCTCCACCATCCCCGGAAAACCAATGCTCCTCGTTTTCTCCCCAGGGCCTCTCCAAGTTTCTGTTATTCAAGGCTCTGAGGTTACTATATTCCAAGAAAGTTTTGATTACCTTCAGGTGGCAGCCACACTGATAGGAATCAGTAGGTCTACTTTTGTGTGTGGGTACCAGGCAAGATCTCTTAACAACAGGAAAATGTGCAGGCCAGTGCCAGAGGGCAGAAAATTTATGTATTAGGCAAGCTTGCAAAATTGTTATTTTCTATTCTTTATTTTTTAGAAAAAAGAACAAAACACACATTTAGGCACAAGACCCTCAAATCCCCTACATTTTTATGGCAGTAATAAGGAACATGACTGCTTAAAATTTAATAGTAGATAATGTTTCCAAAGAAGCTCAAACAGTAATAGTCCAAATATGATTTGATTTACAAAAATCTCCTTATAAAAGAAGAAACTTTTTGCTAATGATTTGTCTGGAGAAAAATAAATGAGCAGTAGTGCTTCTCCATTTGTGTTCAGGTTTATAAGCTATTAGGGGACTTCAGGGCACTAAATAAGACTGAAGACAGATTACTTAATGAGTTCAGTCAGGTATTGATAAGCCACTAAAACTCCAAACCATTATTTATTACTATTTATTGTTCTCCCATCCAAATAAAAAAAATTCTATTTTATATTCCAGACAGGTATCTGAAAATTTCAGACTTAGAATGAGACATTATAACGTGAATTTTCTTACAGGCTATAAAGTTTGAGATGTTTCTTCTTGGAGAAGGGCTTTATGTTTTAAGTCAACTTGGGAGGCAACTGGCTATGGCCATCAAAGGTGTTATGATATTTGGCTCACAGGAAACAATATGCTGCAACACACAAAATTCTCAAGTCTTCAAAAAAAAAAGGCAGTCTTGCTTCGTGTATAGTCTTCTCTCAAAGGCTCAGGAGACAGACAGAGAAGGACTCAGTCAAAGACAATGTGGAGATGTGTGGGAAATTCTCAGGTAAAATTGTGCAAACATCCCCACACCCCTGGAAGGTTTCTGTCTCTAAAAACCACTTCTGGTGATGGATAAAGTAATCCAGTTCACAGCTGAACAGATTCCATCTGTCTTGCTCCTATTAGGCTATTACTAGATAGAAAAGGAGTACAAGAGATGAGGAATCAAGACAGGTAGAACAGTCCTGAACTCAGCCTGAAGCTTAGTATGAAGCCCAGTCAAATCCAGCCAAGATCATTCGACCTCCAGCCAGCCTGCAGGTTGGTAGGCATGCACAAAATGACTGTTATTTTAGGACACTGAGGAGCAGAGGGTGCTTCATTATACAGCACTATTATGGAAATAGCTGGCTGATATTCATGCTAATGGTAATCTTTAGTAGAACTGATTAAGTGCAGTTCATCCACATAGACATATTGAAAGGTACTGACTTTGCTGATTTCACCACTGTATAAAAAGGACATATCCTGACTAAGTCATAAAAATTCTAAAACAACTCCGCACCTGTATATAAAGAATCAGTCATTAAAACGTAATTAGGGTGTATTGAAATCTAGTTCCAAGAATAATACATAGAGTATAAAATACTAAACAATAAGTTTAGTAATTTTACGTTTGTGGAAGCACTATTTACAGCTTCCCTGTTAGCTAAAATTCTATGGATTTTTAAGTTTAAAATGTTTTCTATGAAAGTTTCCTAGCAAGTCTAATTTACATAAACTTTTTTCCATTCTCTAATATTCTACTATTCTCTAATACAGAAATTAATAGACTTCCAACAAAAACTCTGTTCCTTAAAAGTCCTTCTATTTTGAAAAATGTTAAAAGAAGAGATTATTACAGGAGTTTGACCCTCTATGGGAGTGTATATATGGTCTTTGAAAAGAGGGTACAAAGCTACAAATACATGCAAACATTGCAGAAAAAAATCACAACTCTATTGTAAATGCTTAAGGAAAGATGTTCTTATATTTGTAGTAGATTAAAATAGCTTCCCAGTCTATGGAAGTAAGTGGTCAACTATGTAGGCACATGTATTGGTTAGTGTCCTTAAGTTTTACATTTGTGAGAGTTCATATTCTCTTATCTGCCACTTAGATTATCTGGAGTCCAAGCTGCGCTCAGCGAATACAACCTACAACTTCCTACGAAATTCTTATGAAAATTATGTGTGTGAGTGATGTTAGTTATGGATAATTGAATGAAGGCTATATAATCTGTCCAGTCCTCTACATTAAGTGTGTCCTTGGATCAACCTAGAATAAGAAAGCTGTAAACAGTGAAAACCCCGTTTTAGTTCTTATACAGCTACTGTTTTTATTGGCCTGTGTTCATGTTTATATTTAACTTTGTGAGCAGGAGGAACCATTTTGGGTTTTGGAGCAGAGAATGACACAATGAAAGCCGTATATTGTGAATGTAAATCTGTAATTTCAGTCCCTCCCTTCATGTAATTAGCAGCCCTAGAAAGTAAAAAGTTTAAGCCAAGTAAGTAATTGTTTAAAAAATGAATATAAACTTTTACTTCTGGTCAAGATGGAGGCGTAGGGTTTGAAATTACCTTCCTGCTGGAAACAATCAAAACTGGGAAAATGTATTTGAAACAATGGTTTTGAGACACTGGACAACAGTCAATGAAGGACCCTGATTCCTGAGAGATGATTAAAAAAAAAAGGTGAGCCCAATGACTACCTCAGTGAGCTGCCTTGAGAGCGTTTCCAGGTGATGGCACAGAGAAAGAGCACATAGAGTCTGTCAGCTTCCCTGAAATGAGGAGCTGGAGTTGGGAGGTGAGGGGCACTAAGGTTGGTAGAGTTCACAGAACAGAGGGCAGAAAAAGAGAAAGCTGCACTAGAGAAAACTCCAGAGACAGCAGAGGTTCTCCTCATGTAGTCAGTAGAGTACTGATCAGTGCAAGCACGTGAGGAAAAAGCCCAGGCCCTGAGAAACTACCACCCCCCAAAATTAGAGGAAATGGTGCCCAACACCCGCCTTCAGTAGTGTCATTCCCACCAGCCAGGCTGGCAAGACTTTTAATTGGGCAGCGGACTCTGAATAGTCTTGCCTTATGAGTGGGGAATAATTTATCCTAAACATTCTCTGGTTTTGAAGTAGCAATCTTAAATGCAAGACCAGAGTGGCTCAACTCTTTTCTTAAACTTAACTGCATCCCAAAACAAAGCTTAAGAATATTTTAGAAATCCAAAATTATCTACCACTCAACAAGGTGAAAAACACAATGTCCTGAATCCACTCAAATATTAATCAGCATGCAAAGAAGCAGGAAATTATAACACATAATGAGGAAAAAAGTTAATCAATTAAAACCAAACTTGTACTAACATAGATGTCAAAATAAGCTAAAATATTAAAAGTTATTGTAATTGTATTTCATGTATTTTATATATTCAAAAAGTTCTGTAGAGGCATAGAAGATATTATTTAAAATTTCCAAATTGAACTACCAGAAATGAAAGCGATAATTTCTGACCGAAAAAGCACACTAGAAAGTATGAGTAGATTAGGCAGTGAAGAATAAAAGATTAGTGAACTTGAAGCCATAAAAATAGACACTATTTGGAATAAAACAGAGGGAAAAAAATAGGTGCATCAGTGAGGTACAGGACAGCTTCATGGGGACTAATACACATGCGTGCAATGCCTGAAGGGAAAGGGGTATGAAAACTGCAAACCTGCATATCCCAGAACCCCAACAAAAGCCAGGCACAAGAAACATAAAGAAAACTACACTAAGGCATATTATAATTAAATTGATAAAACTGACGACAGTGAGAAAATCTTAAAGCCAGCCTGAGAAAAAGGATACATTATATACAGGACAAGCGAAGACAAGGAGGACAGTAGATTTTTAACAGAAAAAAATGTGAGAAGACAGTGAATCAGCATCTTTCAAAGTATTTTAAAAAATGGCAACCTGTATTTCTGTACCCAGAGGAAATATCTTTCAAAAATAAAATTAAAATAAAGACCTTTGTAGATATCCAAAAGCTAAAAGAACTCATCATCTGCTGACCCACATTACAAGAAATATTAAAGGCAGTTATTTCAGACAGAAGGAAAATTGTATGAGCAAGAAACTTGATCTACACAGAGGTGTAGAACATTAGAAACAGTACCAATGTGTCAATATAAAATATTTTTCTTTTTATTTAAATTTCTTTCAAATATACAACTCTTTAAACAGATACAATTTCAATGTCAAGCGGAGTTTATATATATGTGTGTGTAAGTAAACTGTATTCGAACTATAGAATTAAGGCTAGGAAGGGAAAATTACAGTACACTGTTGTCAATCTTATACAGGAAGTGGTATAACATCACTTGAAGATAGACTGTGAAAGTTAATGGAATGATCCATTGAGATGGGCAATAACATGAATAAATTTCAAAATAATTATGCTAATAAAAATGCCAGGCCAAAAAAAAAAAAAAAAGACTACGTAATGTATGCTTCCATGTATATGAAACTCTGGAAAATGCAAACCAATCTTTAGTGACAGCAGACACCGGGATGAGAGTTGGGGAGGAGGTGTACCAAAAGGAATGGGAAAGACACTTCACAAGGGGAAGTGAATAAACTTTTGGGGAGTGATGAATATGCTCACTATATCAATTGTGGTAACGTTTTCATGGGTTTATACATATATTAAAATGTTAAATTATACTTATTTAGTATATATGAATTGTTGTATAAAAATTATACTTTAATGAAACTTTTAAATATATCAGTATTAAAAAATAACAGATGTTTTGGAAATCTTGTTTTTTACTCTAGTAAAGATAATTCCACAACCATAAGGTACTTTTTAACTAGCATTATAACTAAAATAATTAATGTCTGTCAGGAAAGCAGCTAAACTGAGTCTTAAATGCCTATTGGTATTTTTTTTTAATAAAAAGAGACTTCAGGATTCAAAGGAAGTTATAATAGAATTAAAATGATATAGTTAGAATTTTTCCTGAATATAGTTCTTTTCTGTTCAAATTTTAAGTGAGAACTAATTTTCAAGTGCTATTCTCTTCAGCTTCTTAGATAAAATATTAGTCTTTATTGAATGTCCTAGCATTCATCATAAAGATGAAATTTTTTGCCATTTTGTGAAATTTCCCTCAACATCACAAGTTTCAGATATATTTATTTTCTTATTCAGTATTAAGGCTAGGTATCAAATATTAACTTGGGTATTCAGAACTGGTAATATAACTCTTTTGCATCTTGGTAGTCAATTGATTATAGACTTTCTTCATAGGAACTTAGCAAAAGTCTTTACCGTACTTAACTGACTTAAGGACTATGCTTCCAAATGTTTATTATGAATAAATTATCAAGATGTGCAACGATTTAGCTATAAGGATGCTCATTAAATGGTTGTTTATAATAGTGAAAAAACTGGGTACAGCTTTAATATCCAATAACAAAGTATTACTTAAATAAACATTGGCACATCCAAATAATTAAGTATGCAGCTACCATCAGTGATGCTGATGGATATTTAATGGCCTAAAGCATATTTATAAAAAGTGAAAATGACAAAGTGCAATTTTCAGGACAACCTGCATAGAATGCTGCATTTTATATTTTAAAAGCCTTTGTTTATAGGATTGGATATAGAAAAACATGCATATATATGCAATCCCTTAGTTAATCCTGTATTTCAGTTAGGTATTACTGTAAAACAAATCAGCTCAAAATATTGTGACAAAACTTTTTTTTTCTTTTTAACAATTCTGTTTGTTGGATGGGATCACATGAGATCACCTATGGCGAGAGTATAGAGAGCAGAGGTCTCAGTTCTGAGCTCAGAGGCACACCAATGCTTAGGAGCTGGTAAGAGCAGAATCCAGCAAGGACACTGAGAAGGACCAGCCAGTGAGGGAGCAGATTAAACCAGCAAAGCATAGTGTCTTGAAATCCAAGTAAAAAAGGTGTTTTGAGGAAGAAGGAGAGAGCAACTATCAAGACTCAAAGGAGAGACAAAAAAAGGGAAAACTGAACACTGACCATCAGATTCTAAAATATAGAGGTCTTTGGCAACCCTGTCAACAGCTGTTTCATGGAATAGGTCCAAGAGAGAATGATTAGTTAGGAAGTGGAGACAGTGAGAACAGCCATTTCTTTAGTGTTATTAACAAGCAGGTTTGCTTTTGATGTTGATGCAAAGAATTAGCCAATTTTCTGAAGTCACCAAAATGCAAAAATTGTTGATCTCCGTGCAATGCACTGAATGTTTATGACCCCCACCTCCATTTCATATGTTGAAATCCTAACTTCCAAATATTATGGTATTAGGAGATAAGATCTTTGAGAGGTAATTCGGTCATAAGGGTGAAGCCCCCATGAATAGGATTGGTCTCCTTATAAAAGGGACCCCAGAAAGCTCTCTAGCTCTCTTTCTTAAGCTCTTTCTTATCTCATGTGAGGATACAATGAGAAAAGAGCTGTCCACAACCTGAAAAGGAGCTCTCACCAGAACCTGGTCACGCTGGCACCCTGATCACAGACTTCCAGCCTCCAGAGCCGTGAGAGAGAAATTTTCATTGCTGATAAGCCACCTAATCTATGGTACATCACGACAGCAGCCTAAACGAAGACACTCAGATCTTTCAATTTTTATAGAGAGGATACTACAGATATAAATCAATTTGTAGACTTGTTTATTGTCAGAGCTGGACTCTTATCTGCTTGGCATTCTGCACCTGAATTAGGGGAATGATTTGTTTGGGCCAGTGAGTTTTCCTTATGTAGACTTTTAATTAATGCATTTTTACCGCCCAGTCTCCTATCTGAGCCCATCTTAGCTGCATTTCCCAGTTCCGAGTGCCCTGAGATTCTACAGAGAAAACAAGCTCTCTTTGTGGTTCTAGTTCCTTTGCACTTTCCCTTGGAAATATCTTCAGTGTTTTCTTTTTAGTGTCTGCTCCATATCTTCCAAAAATATATTATAATTTCTTAATTACTGAGACCCTCACCTGTTTCTTTATTTGTGAGTTTATATCGTTTTTTTCCTTCTTTCATTTTAATGGATCTCAAGGAAGACAGGAGATAAATACATTTATTTAAATTTCCACTTGTAACCAAAAGATGTGTGTGCATTTTAGGGTACGGACATTGAAGAGGAGGAGGAATTGTTACATTAGGATCTTTACTCTCTTGTATGAAAATATAGAAATATAGACATATAAAAATATGTCTTTCTTTGGGAAGATAGAAGCAATTTTAGTAACAATGAATTAATAATTCTTTGGGTGAAGAATGTTTCTTTCAAAAAACATGGGCTTATATAGTAGACATATAAGCAAAACATAAAAATAGTTATAATATAGTTATTTAATCATACATATTGCAATTTTTCTTGGGAAGTGTTTGAATCAACTATAATATATACAAAGTATTCCTAGATGTGAGGCCCAGATATATTATGGGCCCCAAGAATTATTTCAGAAACAACCAAAACAGTACAAGGAATGTCAAAGAATTTTAGGGATGTTCTAAAAGGAACACAAGCCTTCATTTCATGGGTAAATCAAGAAGGAAATGCAAAGGGAATTAATATTATGCTAGATAGTCTCTACCTTAAGTATTTACATGACTCTTGAAAAAAGACATGGAAGGAAAAAACAGAAGTAACTAACCTATTTTATTAACTGAGAAACTCAGAATATATATCCATACATTGTAAGTATGCCATGGTTTGACACTTTATAATCAAGTATATGCATAGATACATAGCTATATATATATATATATATATATATATATATATATATATACACACACACATACACACACACATATACACACACACAATGGCATATGTATTATGTATATAAACATTACCTATATATACACTGCTTAATCTTGATCTGAGAAAACATTTTTCCATAAACTCTAATAATTTTGATATAAGTTTAAAAAATATCTTTGTGCCACCTGTGAAATTTGTATTGAAAATACAGCATTCAGGCCTAAGTTTTGCTACATTGACAACAATGGTTGATAAGCTTGGTTAAGAAAGAAAAAGGCATGTAACAATTTTATGGTAGATAAAAGTAATTCAAAGTATTTAGAAGTAATTTCTGTCATCACAGCAACGGCTTCAGCAAACATAAAAGTATTATGAAATTTATTTTTGACTGAGAGCTTACCTTGAGAAGAGATATCTGATAAAGGAAATGAATTATGACTGAGTTCCAGTATTCTTAGCTTATTGCATGGAGACCTTTCCATTATACCTTATGCGGAACTTCAAAGAGATAAGTGCAGACATAAGGAAACTATGAATAAAGAGTTATGCTTGAAGAAAAAGTAATGTATCCTTTTTTTCATGTTTTCTGCTCATGTTGATGAGGACCTGAAATGAATGATTCCCCAAAAACTTTATCTTTCTTGATTGACAGAAAACTATTAATATTGGAAACCTTTGATAGTGGTGATTTAATTCAAAACAATTACGCTAACCTTTCTGAATTCTGAATCCTGGAAAACGCTCATTTCAGAAAACACAAGAACAAACCAAAAGAGAACAACTTTTAAGTGAAAAAAAATACCATTATTTCTGACACTAATGATTCAGAGTTTATGACAGTCTTGACAGACTGAAGTTTATCTTTAGCTCTTTGCAGAAGAGGAAAATAAGGAAATGTAAATAAAATGATAACCTGATTAAAAGACTTTCAAAAACTGTCAATTCTCTACACTGTCACAGAAGAATCTATGGCTAATCATTTTCCCTCTTTTTAAAGAGAAAATCTCCTAAGGGTTTTATAGGAAAGACTTAGAATCATTGAAAATGAAAGCTATGGGGCACTGGGGAGATTACCTTCACCTGGAGACTTCCAGGGACTGAACTCTCAGCTTCTCACAACTCATTGCCATTTTAACCATTCAGAAGTCTTTTCTAATGATATGAGTAGTATCTTTGATAAGAGTAAAATGAATTTTGGGGGAAAGATTCTCAACCTTGGTCAAGAATCTGTTGTAATGAACGTAATGGATGTGGGAAAGGCAGCAAAGCCGGCAAAGAAGAAAGCGGGAAACTGGTAGAAGGGAGGTGGGAGGAGGCCTGTGTGACATAGATGTGGAGCTGTGGGGAAGGGGTCATGAGAAGGGAGACTGGAGCAGGAACAGCAAGGAACTGGCGGAGTGGGAGGTTTTACCAAGCGTTGATATGGAATGTGAATTCAACCTGCCTTGACTTTTTAGAGATGAAAGGAAGGATTGGAAAAAATTTTTACAACCTTTTTGGTTGCAACACCCAGCAATCTGAACCTCCTCCAGCCTATCTTCTTAGGTTGTGTCTCCTTTATAGATAGACAGGAATGCTTAGACTCTCTATACCTTTAGCCATGTCATCTAGCCACAGTTTGAACAATTACATTGGAGTAAATATCACTACCTACATCAGTTTTTTTTAAAAAGGTGTTGTATGGTCACACCATCCTACTCTCACTTATTTGCTGTATGTCTTTAAGATAGTCATTTCACTAGCTTGCTGCTCTTTCCCTAGGGTGTTAAACAAGGACCCGAGGCTTATCCATAAAACCCAAACTTAATAACATACAGGGAAGTCACCAAGGTCCTCAAAAAGCAGATGACAAAACATAGTTAACTGTTCAAGGATTTTTTTTTAGAACAAGTATCTGTGTGAAATAAGACAGGAAGGAAGCTGGATAAAGCTGGGACAGTAATAAAACCACATGCAAATTGGATCCTGGGTGAAGGAAGAGATGGGGGAGGTTGGTTGCCAGTATCCTAGACAGCCCTGCAAGTCTAAGGGAGGTTTAACAAGGCTGTCTGAGGGTGCTTTCAAACTAAAGTTGTCCATCAGTGGTTTCCCATGTCTCCTAGGAATGGGTCTGCCTTAGTATTCCTGCCACTCTCAGTCATTAGCTGGGAGCAGCCCATGGAACAGGTAACCTCAGCATAAATGAGGTTATGGCTTTCAGAGCACAACAGCTGGGTCCATGGGCAGTTACCCTCTCAATAGTGGTGGGTCTTCAAAGCTCATTCTCCTGGCCACCACACTGAGCCCCTTGAACCACCCAGATCTCCTCTCCACACAGGTCCAGGAGCAGCATCTCCATGTTTCCATGGGTGTTTCTTCCCAAGCAAAATCTAAGAAGAGGAAGGTCAGAGGAATGAACTTAAGTTCCCATCACTACAGTTGATCCCTGTGCTGTAGCCAGTATTCCTCGTACTCCTCCATTCTTCATTCTAAATTCTTCTCATTCTCACTGAGCCCCTCAGCAGGTCTTGGTGGCTTGCCTGGTGATAGGAACCAAACTTGCCTTCCTGAAATATCTCAACCCTTGATTATCATACCTTTTACAGTCCAGGTTGATTCGTATGGCCATTCATGTTACTGTAGGGTAAGGGAATACTGGGATCCAGATGGTCTCCACATTGATTCCTCTCCATGTGAAAGCGGCCTTACATCATTCCTGCCAGTATGTTTTCTTCTGTTGGTCCCTGGGCAAGTTTCCAGATGGTAGCCATAACTTACAGCTTGATGGGACCTTTGGTGTATTCCCTGGCAGAACTCAAGAGTGTGAGGACAGGAAGCACAAAATCCTACAGTGAATAATTAATGGCCACTCCTTGGTTTTTGGACCATGTGTCTTTCCTACTGGGACAAAGCACCATACAGGGGTCTCTGGTTTGATAAGTGTACCCCATCCTTTCAGAGTGTTTTCTCCACACTGACACTTCAGTTGCACATTTAGAAGGCTAGTCTAGCATTCTAAGAGGCTGTCTGCCTCTGAGTAGTACAGTATATGTCATGATAGCGGAGCCCCTAGTCATTGGCCCACTCTCATACATCCTTTTCTGTGAAGTGGGTTCCCTAAATTAGATGCTATGTTGAGTGTGATCCCATGCCTGTGGATCAGGCATTCTATTAGCCACTGGATAGCAGTAGTGGCTAAAGTTCTACAGGCAAAGAATGTAAATTCATGCCCAGAATAACTGTCTATCCTTGTAGGTCAAACCAGGGTGGAAATGGGGCAATCTAATCAACTAACCAATTGAATCCTTTAGGAAATACCACCATATCAGAGACTTGGTGTTGGTCAAGCTGGATATTCAGAGGAAGCAGTGGTTAGATCAGTTTTGATAAGTAGGAATCCATGTTGTTGGACCCATTTGTAGCTGCTGTCTCTGCCACTATGGCCACTTCATTTGGGTGCCCATCATGCCAGTTTTCTGAAGTGGCTGATAATCGAGGCTGGCCAATGTCAAATGCATGAGTAATTTTGTCTACTTTGTCGTTCAGTGCCTTTTCCATAGAGGATGGTTTCTAGCAGACAACGGGTGGTACAAAAATCTTCACACCTTGTGCCCACTCCTGTATGTCCATCAGCATTCCTCTCTCCTAGATCTCCTTGTCTCTTATGTTCCTGTTCATTTCCTTCTAGACAGCAATGGTCAGGCCATTGACCATAGCCCAGAAATCTTCATCTATTCTTACGTAAGGTTACTCCTCTTTCCACACAAAATGGATGACCAAGCAGGCTGCCTATAGTGCTGCCTTTAGGAAGATTTATCTTTCACTTTACTTTTTCAAGACCAATTCCGAATGTGCCTGTAATTCAGCCACTGCCCATATTTTACTTGCACCCATATAGTGAGGCAATCCATCTACATGTCAAGCTCAGACTTTTTCCTACCTTTTACTTGGTGACACAGGAATTCCCATACGAATAAGAGGGACACTAGTGTAACCATGGTGGGTGACATGTGGTCTGGGCTACTTTCTCCTTCCCAGTAGGCTGTGTCTGGGTCTGTTTGATATTACGACTTGGTTCGTCCAACAGAATTCAGCTCATGATGGGCAGTTTCAGACATATGGTCAGTATGTGTTCCATAATCAAGCGTTCTGTGTTTACTAGAGCCCAGTAACACAAGAGATACTTTTCGAAGAGTGAATGATTCTCTACTATGTCTGACTTAACTTCAGAATCACAGGGGTCTGTTTTTTTTTTCCCCTGGAGCTTGCCCTGAGTTGCACATTGTACCATTTTCAACACTGTAGGCTCCACTGGATCTTCCAACAGTGCAAAGTACTGTATGGGCCAGATGGTGGGACTGATTGCCTCACAGCCTCAGCCTTGCTATGGCACCACTGCTTGCTCCTCCATTTTTGTGTTTTTGTTCATATTTTGTTTTTTTAATTTTAGATATCAAGCAGCAACATTGTTGGCTGCCAATTCCTTCTGCCTCTAAGGGTGTTATACTCTATTAACCATTTCCACAACTCTGCAGGTTAAATCCTTTGACTGTCTCTCCAAATTCACCCATCACTATGACAATTAAAACCACCTAATGCTGGTAATTAAGAGCCATCACCTCGCTTCTGTTACTTAGAGGGCATATGGGCATGGATGTTAGAGAGCACAGCTTTGTAACTGCCACTCCTACCATCATTCCTGGCCTGTGAAGAACCATCACTGAGCTTCTTCCTTATTCCAGTGCCCCTCCTACCAGCACATTCCTGATGGCCTTGGTGAAGGGTATGTCCTCTTGACTCTTCCGTTCCTTATGTAACATGTACGTTCAGCACGCTCACTTCCCTCGGCCTTATTAATCCCTCTTCTACTAACTGCCAGGGCAATATTGGCCCTTTTATTTTTCTGAGGTGGCCATTATTTTTCACAGGCCTCTAAAAGCCACCTCAGTAGCATGTTTGCCCTGTCACTTGGAGTTCTTGCCAGGATGTTAAATTCCATGTCTTTAGAAAGTGCATCTAAGGCAAAGAACTCTTGCTTATCCAGCTATATGTCTGGTCCCCTTGATCAAACACCCTCAAAATCCAATCCAAGTGGTCCTCCCTTTGCCCTTGCCAGAATATGTCAGCTAGTTCTTGCAATTCGTTAAGTGTAGAGTCTCTTCCCTCCCTTATCAGGCCTAGCACACTCCTTACCAGGTTATGTTGAAATTTGACCCTAGTTATTGTCCTAGCAGCCAGAAGAATCGGGGCAACTCCTGAGGGGGTGACTATTACCTGGTGAGAGAGAAGCTTCTGTATCATCTTCCACTCCAGTGAGGTGGGGGTGTTAACTCTCACTAAGGAAATAACAAGCTATCTTTGCAAGCCCAGAGAGTCCAGGGTTGACCAAAAGGATGAATAGTCCTCAAGGCCATCCATTCGGATTTCCCTGTCCCATTTTTCAGGTTAGGTTTTTCCCACCAGGACCTTCATCTTTGCACAACAAACCTGTCTTGACTGAATATTCAAATATGTCTGGAGCTCTGTGCCTTGTTAAGAACCCTCAGTCTCTCATTATCCATCTGAAGGATGTTCTACTTTGCTATCTTTGTATGTATCATTTCCCTCTCCCCTGTTTTTCAAATGTCTGCATCATTACACCTGCATTTTGTTCCACTGGGACATTTTCCCAGGTCATCATTGGTGAAATCTTTAGCAATTGAGCTGCTACATTGTGCCATACTATCTATGCCCCACATACTAACCAGGTGGTGGGTGTGCCAGTCCCACATCTTCATCTTACTGCTCATTTGTTCAGATCAGTTTTGATACCACTTGTACTTCCAAGAAGTAGACACCAAGATGGGATTAAACATGTAAGTATTTTGTTAGAGAAAACACTTTTTTGAGATAAATCGGTGAGGGAAACACTTAGCACCTTAAGGCCACAATGTAAGAGAGAGAGGGAGGGTAATGTTCTTGACAATTGATGTTGTCTAAGGAAGTTTCAGCAAGGGCTTTAGGAAGTCTTCAAGCCAAATTCAGTTATCAGAGGAGTCCCATGTCTCCCGGGAGTGGGCATCACTTAATATCCTTGCCACTCTGTGATTGGCTGGGAAGTGTGGCCTCAGTGCAAATGGCATAGTGAACGTCACAGTGCAGCAGTGCAGGCCCTTGGTCAATTACACTTCCCGTCATGGGAAGTACACAGGGCATCGTCTCATGGCTTTCACGCAGAGACAGGTGTTTGCTTCTAAACTTCTTTCCCATTCCCCTTCTCCATTTTCCTCCTTGTTGATTATAATTTATGAACTTAGAGATTGTCTTTGGATTATTTCCCCTAATATAAATAAAAGGAAACAGCAAGGGATTTCTAGTCAGAAGGACCTGGGTTAAATTACTACCATACTGAAGCATGACTTGAGGACAAATTTGATGACACCTCCGGTTCGCAATTTCCCCATTTAAAAAATAGTAAAGCAGCCATAATGTGTTGAGAATGAAGGAAACCAGGTTTGTAACTAGACATAATATTATGTACTAACTGATTTGTTCATTGTTTCTCTCCCTTTCCCTCTCCCCCAGCTCCATGCATCTTCCACTGGGATGTGAGATTCAGGAGTCCCAGGGGCATGTCTGAATCTCTCACTACTACATGTCACCAGCACCAGAACTATGCCTGCCACCTAGTAGGCACTTGAACAGTATTTGTTAAGTAGATGAATTAACTTGTATAGCTTGGTATTTGAGATATTGTAGGTCTCCAAAGCATGACATTCCCATTTTCCCCCAGAGTCTGAATGACTACATTTCTTCCTGTGTATTTTATTGTTTCCCATGTACAAATCAAGATTGAATTATCTGATAGAAAAGAATTTAAGAAAATGGTGTAAGAAATTTCCATGACGGTCAGAGATTTCTGAGACCATTTTAACAGTGCTGTGAAAAGAACGTGGATCAATCACAGTAATAATTTGAGGAGGGGTATTTTAGAATTTAATCAAAATATTTATAATTTTACACTATAGGTGAATATTAGGATTATTGTTGACAGAGAAGCTTTTATTTCTAACACATATTTTTAACTTGCTTCACCATCCAACAAATACTGCATTTCAGGCACTGTGTTAGACTAGTAATAAGCTTACACACATTAGAAGTCAAGTTGGCTCTCTAAGTACTTCTGGCAAGTTGTCTTAAATACTAAACTAGAAAAAGACAAATCATTATTAGAATTCCGTTCCTGACACAGAACTCTCCTTTATTTGATATAAGTGTATGTTGTTGTGCCTGGCCTTCCGGCATGCCCAAGGCCCTGGTTTTTCAAAGAACTGTGAACTTTCTCTCAGTAGTATATCAGGCACAAGAGTATATCTTAGCAATAGTAAACAAGTTCCCATCAAGTGTGTGCTCTAATACAGAGTTTGAGCAGAAAGAAAAGCAGGCTAGCATTGTAGATTGTGAAACCCACTGAGCAGGGACCATGTCTAATTCTGTGTTCAGCACTCGATTTTTAAATGAAAGAAAAATGAAACAATTTCTTTTCTGACTATTGGAGTTTCTCATTTGAGAAAAAATAAGGTTTTCACCAAAGGTTAGTAGAAGACTACACAGCAGGAGTTTGAGACAATATAAAACATGTAAGTTTTTGTGTAATAATTATTCACTTCAGACCTGATTGGTTTAACATATTTAATACCTTCCCTTATAAATACATAAGAAGTGTTATCAAAATTTTTATTCATCTTAAAACTAAAGAGACAAATGTGCTTTAGGATTGTTAACTGTATTTATCAATTTAAACCTTGCTTGGAGCTTAAAGTTTTATTTTCTTCTTGTTTTATTGAGATACAAATGACATACAGTACTGTAAAATTTTAAAGTGTATAGCGTGATCTGACTTACATACATCAGAGAATGATTATCACAATAAGTTTAGTGAACATCCATCATCTCATATAGATACAAAATTAAAGAAACAGAAAAAAAGTTTTTCCTTGTGATAAGAACTCAAAATTTACTCTCAACAATTTTCATATATAGCATACAGAACTGATAATTGTATTTATCATGTTGTAACCTACATCCTTAGTACTTATTTATCTTATAACTGGAAATTTGTAACTTTTAACTGCGTTCATCCACTTCCCCCATCTCCCATACTACCCTCCCTCCGCTTCTGGTAACCAGTCTGATCTCTTTTTCTATGAGTTTGTTTGTTTGTTTGTTTTTGAAATTTAATTGACCTACAACGCTATGTTAGTTCCTGTTACACAAAATAGTGATTCAATAGTCTATACATTTTACAGTGATCATCAGGGTAAGTCTGGTTATGATATGTCATCATACAAAGATATTACATAGTTACTGACTATATGCCCCACAATGTACCTTGCATATCTGTGACTCATTTGTTTTGCAATTGGCAGTTTGTACTACTTAATCCCCTCACCTATTTCTTTTCTCACCCCACTCTCCTCCCCTCTGGTAACCTATTTGTTCTCTGTATCTATAACTCTTTCTGTTTTGTTATATTTGTTCATTTGTTTTGTTTTTTTAGATTTACATGTGAGTGAAATCATACAGTATTTGTCTTTATCTGTCTGACTTATTTTACTTACCATCATACCCTCTCGGTCCATCCGTGTTGTTGCAAATGGCAAGGTTTCATTCTTTTCGTGGCTGAGTAATAGTCCATTGTGTGTGTATATATTACTTCCATATCTTGGCTACTACAAAAAATGTAGAGGTACATGTATTTTTTCTTATTAGTTTTCTTTTCATTTTCTTTGGATAAATACCCAGGAGTGGAATTGCTGGATTATATGGTAGTTTTATTTTGAATTTTTTGTGGAATCTCCATACTGTTTTCCATTGTGACTACGCTGATTTACATTCCTAACAACAGTGTACAAGGGTTCCCTTTTCTCCATAACCTCGTCAAATTTGTTATTTGTTGTTCTTTTGATAATAGTCATTCTGACAGGTGTGAGGTGATATCTCATTGTGGTTTTGATTTCCATTTCCCTCATGATCAATAATGTTGAACATCTTTTCATGTGTCTGTAAGCCATCTGTATGTCTTCTTTGGAAAAATGTCCATTCAGATCCTCTGCTCATTTTTTTAACCTGTTTGTTTTTTTGATGTTGAGTTATATGAGTTCTTTGTATATTTTGGATATTAGTCCCTTACCATATATATCATTTGCAAATATTTTCTCCTATTCAGTAGGTGGTCTTTTCATTTTGTTGATGGTTTCCTTCACTGTGCAAAATCTTTTTAGTTTGATGTAGTTCCATTTGTTTATTTTTGTTTTTGTTTCTCTTGCCTGAGGAGATCTATCAAAAAAAAGCTACTAAGACCAACGTCAAAGAGCTCATTGCCTAGTTTTCCTTCCAGAAGCTTTCTGGTTTCAGGCCAGGTCTTACATTTAAGTCTTTAATCGATTTCAAATTTATTTTTTGTGCATGGTATGAGAGAGTGGTTGTCTAGTATGATTATTTTGCATGTAGTTGTCCAATTTTCCCAACATCATTTATTGAAGAAAGTTTTTAAAAAATTCTTTACTAAGTAGTAGGTTGTATATTTTTGTGGTGAATCTACAAGATTTTCCCAACGTTAAAACCCTTTTCTCAGGATAACACATTTTATTAAACTAGCTTTTAAAAGTATGCTTTAAAAAGACAACTTTTTATTAGTAATTTTCCATTTATTGTATATATTATAATTTGTTTATTCTTTCACCTGATAATAGACATTTGAGTTGTTTCCAGTTGTGGCTATAATAAATGATATTTTTCTAGTTCAGCCATCATGATTACTTGTATACATGTCTTTTTGTAGACATATGTTTTCATTTCTTTTGGATAAATACTTAGGAATTAAAGTGCTGAGTCATATGGTAGGTGTTTCTTTAACTTTAGAAGAAACTCCAAATTGTTTTCTAAAGTGGCTAAACCATCTTATATTCTCATCGACAATGCATGAAATTTTGATTTCTTTCACTTCTTTACCAACACTTGATATCATGAATTTTTGCATTTATACCATTGTAGGGTATAAATAATGGCATCCCATGCTGATACCTGCAACAACGTGGACAGAGCTCAAAGGCTTTAGGCTGAGTGAAATAATCATGCACAGGGGAGTATATACTGTGTGATTCCATATATGGAATTTTAGAAGGCAAATCTGATCTATAGTGACGTTAAGCACATCGATATTTGCTTGGTGGGAGGAATAGCGCTAAAGATTACCTGCAAAGCACATAAAACAAACTTATGAGGATCATGGAAATAGTCTTTATTTTTATTCACTAATTGCATCAGTGTAAATATTTGGCAGAATTTATCAAAATGTATACTTAAAATAGGTGCATTTAATTGTATGTAAGTTATACACTTGTAAAATTGAAATAATAAGAAACATATCAAACTTGATTTTGATTATTAGCATAAAGTCCTAAAGCTATCAACTTGCTGTTAGGAATACAAAGCATGTTAATAATGTGAAACAAGGGTATGGGCAATCTACATAAGCAAGCACTGTGCTTTCCAGGGAAGCATGTAAACACTTTCTGAATGTCCTGCATTTTGTCAGCCTCAGCTAAGTCCTTACACCTAGAGAGTAAAATTCTGTTCAGAAAGTCAGTTGGGTCAGGTTCTGATATTTCTAACTTGCCAAAATCTGAGTACTTGTTAATGATTATTAAATTAATAGATTTATTTTATAGAAAGCAATGCAAGGGAGAAGAGCATTTATCATTCCCCCACCTAAGGGCAATTATTGTTCACATTTTAGAGTATTCCTTCATCTTTAATGCAATTTTTACATGTCTCATATAATATGGTAAGTGCTATTTTGTCAGTGCATTTTTTACTCAATATTAAATCATTAACGTTTTCCCAAGTCATTAAACATTCCATAAACATAATTTTAATAACTGCATAATAGCTCATCATATGCCTGTACCATAATTAATGACTCCTCTTTTAATGGCATTTAAGGATTTTTTTCTAAATAGCAGGCACATTGCCTAGACCACTGAAAGTTCTCCAGAAATTTTGTTGAATGAATGAATGAGTCATAAACAATGTTATGAAGAACATCTTTGTGTCACAATTTTTATATTTTGTGAGAAACTTTAAGATAAATTCCCAGAACTAGAATCTAGAATGTCTCTGTCAAACATATAAAAAATATTAGGGGTACTGATTCATTTGTCAGAAGCTTTTAGCTTGGGAGAAAAGACAAAAATGATACTATATATGGGCCTTCAAAATTTAACTTAGACACATTTTAAAATCATTAAATGTATTTTAGAGAGTTATGGTTCATTTTTGACTGGATATTTCTCTTAATGGCGTTCTAGTATGATCAATTAAAGGTAAAACTTTGGCCATTCTTTTTTCTTTCTTCTTTAAAATAACCTCAAGGTAGTCCTATCTCTAAGAACATTTTGATTTTAGATCGTCTCTGATCCCACCACATTTATTTAAGTCTACTTTCTAAATTCAAGATTTTCTGTCTTGTTTATAGCTTCTTTTGCTGTTCTGCCATCATTGCCTTTTTTCATCCAGTTTGGTCAAGGTGTAAATTTGTTTCCACTCTGGGACTTGCCAAGTAGCAAGACACTAAGAAAACACAAAAGTAGTCTGTTGTGGTGATGGTGGCGGAGTTGACATGTTTTATATAGTGTTCTGCTCTATATTCAATTGCCCTGGTTTATTTTCCCAGTTAGCCTCAGGCATGAGCTGCAAGTACTTTCAGTGTTGACTCCTTTTTGCATGTATTTTTCAAAGTTAAACTTTCTCACGAAGGAAATGAGCAGGTCTTGGGCCTTCCTGAACAGATTTCAGGTCCTATTCATCAAGCTGGCTATAAAAGCAAGAGATCATCATGGCTGATGATCTGGCTCTAAGGCTGAGAATAACTCCAAGCTGGCCCCTGCTCCTGCCTATTCTGACCTGATTTCAGCCCTTGGTGGGAGGGGCTCTGCCTAATACAGTGATATGAAGCTGGAAAAAAGATTGTCTTGCCATCTTGCTGCTAGGGCATTGATCCTTGAAAAGTTCTTAATTTCTTTATGTCTTTTCTGGTTTCTTCATTTCCAGTTCTCCTCTTTCTTTGTAATTTGAGGCAGTTGCTTAACATAAAAATATTGTAGTTTATTTTCAGAAGACTGCTTTCCTGGGAGAGAAATCATCTTTTTAACACTAATTTTAACACTAATTAAATTATGTCATACACCTTACATAAGTCATGCTTAGGACTTTATGTCTATATGACCAAAATAACCAGACCAGTATATTTTCTTGATAGTTTAGCCATTATAAAAACTAAACCCATACACTGCGTACATAGTCTGCCTGGATGACTTTTGCAAAGATGAGTCTGAAAAAAGTAAATAAAATGATCAGTGCAACTGATTAAGGGGCAGCATCTCAATATCTTCTATTTGTTTCAATTTGGGAAGGAACATTTCTTCTTTTACTTCTTTGAATAGAATTCATAAATTTCCATTCTATTGAAAATTTAAAATTTTAATGAAGATTTATAAAACTTATAGGAAAAAACTGGCTCACTGTTTCTTTCTGGGTTAAGGGTTAAAACTGAGGTACCAAATCTGAATGCTCTTACAGAAAGTCTCAAATATTTTCCAAGATCTTATTGCTGACATGTGACAGTGAATAAGGCTGTGATATCTTAAAACCCAATTTAAAGCTTTTTAGACTAATCAATACTGCTCTTCAATTAAAAAAAATGCATTTCTCTACATTAGAAATTAGGTGAGAGATAACGTCTAAGTGGTTAGTCCAAAAGTATGGCACGATTCCCTGGGCAGCTGCCCATTTCCTTGACTCCATTGCTATGCGCTTCAGGAGGGTGTGTCAATGCTGCAGGCTGAGTAAGGGTCAAGGATTTGGGGAAAACAGGTGTCGCTCAGACCATTTTATTTGACAGTAGTGAGCACTCAGGTCACTGATCCAGTGGAAGGAAAACAGGCCCAACAGTGCAAGCTGTACGTGTGACATTTTTTGCCCTCCTTTCTGTATTCATTTCCTTTTTGATTCACATGGAATCTTTTATTTTTCAACAACATGGAGGAATGCCTATTGCTTCTGGGCCTTAGAAGTCAAAAGATACCGTAGAATTTTGAAATTTCAAGACAGGATGAAACATTATAGTAGGCCAGTGTTGGGGTGATTTGGTGATAAATTCCAGCTACTGTCAAGAGGTATAAATAATGTGTGCAGATGATTTAGACAATGAAACAGCTTTTTTTTTTTTTTTTGGTTTAATATGCTTTGGCTTTAATTTTCCTGCAAACATGAAGTAGACACAATATTTTATTTTTTCATTTGAATTCTCTTTTATTTTTTTCACTTTCCTTTGATTTTTATTTCTCTTTCTTTCTCTATCTTTCACACTCAGGCTCACTTGTGCATGTGTACACGTGCACACGCACACACACACACAAAGTCGCATTTCCCTCTTTGAATAAAGGAGACGGTTTTATATAATTTATCGGGATTTTTATTTTTGAGTATTATTACTCTTAAAAGTTGGGCACATTTTACAATATTCCTTGAAAAATAGCTACGTCATCTTTCTACCTGATGCTTACTACACAAAATTAGAATATTTTTAATTCCAGCTTTTTACTGTATTTTTAAATTCCTTTTAAAGTAATAATCCTCTATAAAGATACTATCAGGAGGCATTAAGTGACATTAAATAATTTTGTAAAATATCATAAAAAGTAGACATTTCTCTAGATACTCCTAATACTATTTTATAGCTTATTTAGTTGCCATCCTTCTAATACTCTAGAGTATTTATGAAGACAACTGGGAATTAATTTACCAAGTATTGAGTTTGAACCCACTATAGCATATTATATTGCTTTAGCAGTACCAGTATAAATGAAAAAAAAAGTTAAAGAGTGTATCAAGATGCAAATGGATGTTAAAAGAAATATGAAATGTACTGTTATGAAATGGTAATATTATGAATATCTGTTGGTATATTCTAGCAAATAAAAGAACCTGTTTTTTATAAATGCAGTAGACACATTTAATCCACACCTGCCAAATTCAGGCTTGAACAGGTAAGGGAAAAACTAAAGGCAATGAATATAGATTTTTTATATTTATAAGGAAATGTTATATGGATCAATTTGTAAGCTTGCTTCTTTTTTTTTTTTTTTTTTTTTTTGGTAAAATGAGAAATACCAATTGTTATCCATAAAACAGGCTTTACTTTTACGTTTGACATTTGGTTCATAAATGTTTCTTTGTTTCCCTTTTCAGGCTCAATTTTCCTACATAATTAAGACTTTGCAGCTTGAGGAATGCCAAGAACCACATCTGCACTGAAATCAATCATCTGTTTGGTAAGTGCAGCACAAAACATTTGATAAATTTTTTTTATCTGTAGTAAACTCCAATGTTCATGGTTTATCTATGATTTTATTGAAGACTCTTAAGAAAATTTCTAAGCATCACTTAGGATTATTTTGTACAAACTGCATTGTATTCTGGCAAGGTAGGGGACCTGCTTTTATGGACATGTTTAGTCTATTGTGTTTAAACTGAGGAAGTCTAAAATGCTGCCATTCTTCAACAAAAAACCAGAAAGACTGAAAATACATGCCTTTGTATAATCCGTTTGAATCTGACACTTTAACTTTTCATCAAACTCAAATTCAAAGCAAAATACTTCTAATTGATCATATTGAAAACTTAAACCTCACTTGTCTTAGTCTGGTCTAACTGCTGTAACAGAATGCCACAGACCAGGTAGCTTATAAACAGCAGAAATGTGTTTCTCATGGTCTGGGGGCTGGGAAGTTCACGGCTAAGGTGCTGGCCGTTTTGCTGTCTGGTAAGGAAGGGTTCGTAAACAATCGGCTTCTCACTATGTCCTCACTTGGCGGAGGGACAAGGAGATCGCTGAGGTCTCTTTTATAAGGGTCCGAATCCCTTTCATGAGAGCTCCTCCCTCATGACCTAATCACCTTCCAAAGACCCTGCTTCCAAATATTGGGGATTGGATTTTAACATGTGAATTTGAAGGGACACAAACGCTCAGCCTGTATATCACTCTCTGTTGATACTTCTTTCATCACTTTATTTTATGAAGATTAGGAATTTAGAAGCTCAGGACATTTTACTTCAACTGTTCACCCAATCTTCCTTAGAGAGGAAGAACTTCCCAAACATCTAAGTATTTTCTTGTTATATTTGCCCTTTGGCCTCTCTTTTGCCCTTTCACATTTTTTGTTGACATCTTTCTTTTTTTTTTTTTGCTAAAGGCTGAAAAATAAAATGGACTGCAATTTGAATCTTTGATAATATGACCAAATGTATAAAATTCCCCAGTATATTATTGTCACTAGCTAAATCTTTACAAAAATGGTGACAAAGCAGTGACAAAAGTATAAAAAACAGTTAGAAATACTGTGAAGAAATTAATCGAAGAAATTATAATACAGAAATAAAGTATGGGAGAACAAAAGGTTGAGAAAGAGAAAACACGACAGAATGTACAAGAATTAATATTGAGTACTAATCATTTACTCAGTATTTATTGAACAGCTACTTCATCCTAAAAGCTGATCTATTTCTGTGATTGGCCACTAGTCACTTTGTAGTGAGTGCATGGCATTGGGCTGAGGATACAGCAGTAACTAGAACCAAAGAAGGAGAGCCTGCCCTCATGGAGCTCACACTCTAAATAAGGAAAATGAATGGAATAAGTAAAATATATAATAAATAATAAGGAAAATAATAAATCAAATAATAAGTAAAATAGCTATTAAAGAAAATAAGTGAAATACATAGTATGTTAGATAGTGATAAGTGCAGTGAAAACCCAGAGTAGTGATACAGGAAGTA
The DNA here is from genome assembly GCF_036321535.1 of Camelus dromedarius. Taxonomy (NCBI): domain Eukaryota; kingdom Metazoa; phylum Chordata; class Mammalia; order Artiodactyla; family Camelidae; genus Camelus; species Camelus dromedarius. Next base: position 53,036,893 of record NC_087441.1, on the reverse strand, counting down.
GGTCGTGTGCGTGTGTGTGTGTGTGTGTGTGTACAATTGTAGATAAAGTGTCGAGGGAATTGCTCACTGAGAAGGTGACAGGTAACTAAAGACCTGAAGGAAAGGAGAAAACAAGTCACATGAATATTAAAGTGTAGAGCATTAAAGGCAGAGTAGGGAGCATTGAATTCGAAGGCATTGAATTGGGAGCATGCCGGGTTTATTTGAGGAATAAAAGATACTAGTGTGGTTAGAGATGTGATGAGCTGTGTTGGCAAGGGAGAAAATTTAGGTGACAAGGTCAAAGAGGTAACAGGGATTCAGAACAGACAGGACCTTATACATTATGAGGTCTTTGGCATTCACTGTAAGTAGGAAAGGGAAATTTGAGCATAAAAATGCGAGTTTATTTTACCCTTTCATGAATTTCCTCTGGCTGTAGTTAGGCATAAACTATAGGGAGCAAATGAGAGAACAAAAGAAGAGCTGAAAGCTTTTATAATAATCTAGATGGGAGATAATGGTGGTTTGATTTGAGGTAGCAATGGATGTGAAAACTGTCACTTATTACTGATAGCTGAAATACAGCGGATAACAAGAGTTGACCACTGGATTTGGCAAAATAGAGTTCTTTGGTGATTCAGTTTTGGTGTAGTGGATAGTGGCAAAAGCTTCTTTGGAGTGTGTTTAAATGGAAATGGAAGGACAAAGTGAGAGATGTCTTCAAAGAAGGAATTTTGCTGCAAAAGGAAGCAGAGAAATTGGGCAGAAACTGGAAGGGAAATGGAGCCCAGAGATGAGAGAGCTGTAGAGAAAAGAAGATGAGTGATACCAGAGAAAGGAAAGAGTTGTTTCAGTGATGTGATAGATTATGTCCTATGTAATGCAATCCATGGGCAAATGGAGGAGTTGGCCTTACATGGTGGTAAGGATAACTTATCCAGATAGAAGGAAAGGCAAAATATAGAGGCACAGAAGCAGGTTGCTAGAATTATGAAGAAAATGGGATAAGCTTGTGGAAATTCTCTTCTACAGGTTTCTACTTTCTCAGTCATGCTGAGAGTAAACATGAGGAGGGAAATACTGGAGATTGCAGGAGGAGGGGGTGTGAGTAAATCATCATTCTAGGTGGTGGAAAGAGTGAATGAAAATACAGTCCCATTTGAACACTCAGGACACAATTGAGGTTTGTGATTATAAGTGAAAGTGAGTTCAGAAAGCATCGTGTGTTTCTGTGTGTATTTCTCCAGTTGCATTCAATACAAATGTACCTGCCAGAATAGGCAGAGGTGAATTTAACCAGGTAGGGTGTCTTGCCATCCAGGACAGTTGATTAAAAGAGAAGGCGAGGGAGTTGGTAATGTATGTGCGAAAGTATAACTGACTGAGGAAGTCCGCTGTGTAAGGAGGAAAGTGGGGACATAAGGGTGGTTAGGACCATGAAAATCTGGTAGAATCAAT